>NC_057796.1:433942343-434046398 GCF_018294505.1 Triticum aestivum | reverse complement strand
GGGGGACTTGCCCCCCAAGTCAGGTGGGGCGCCCCCCACCCCCACGGTTTCCAACCCTAGGCGCAGGGGAGGCCCATGGGGGGCGCACCAGCACACCAGGGGCTGGTTCCCTTCCCACTTCAGCCCATGGGGCCCTCCGGGATAGGTGGCCCCACCCGGTGGACCCCCGGGACCCTTCCGGTGGTCCCGGTACAATACCGGTGACCACTGAAACTTTCCCGGTGGCCGAAACTAGACTTCCTATATACAAATCTTTACCTCCGGACCATTCTGGAACTCCTCGTGATGTCCGGGATCTCATCCGGGACTCCGAACAACTTTCGGGTTACCGCATACTAATATCTCTGCAACCCTAGCGTCACCGAACCTTAAGTGTTTAGACCCTACGGGTTCGGGAGACACGCAGACATGACCGAGACGACTCTCCGGTCAATAACCAACAGCGGGATCTGGATACCCATGTTGGCTCCCACATGCTCCTCGATGATCTCATCGAATGAACCACGATGTCGAGGATTCAAGTAATCCCGTATACAATTCCCTTTGTCAAACGGTACGTTACTTGCCCGAGATTCGATCGTCGGTATCCCAATACCTCGTTCAATCTCGTTACTGACAAGTCACTTTACTCGTACCGTAATTGTCGGGTGGTTGGTGCGACATATGCCAAGGGATGGCTTATCATTGTGGGAGCCAATAAAACGTCGCCGGTGCCTGGAAACGGGATGAGGCGGAGACATGCACGCCGGCGAATCTTACCCAGGTTCGGGGCTCTCCGAGGAGATAACACCCCTAGTCCTGCTCTGCGGGGTCTCCGCATGATCACTAGATCGATGAAAGGTAGCTACAATTGCTCCTAGAGCTGTTGAGATCAAGGGAGAAGAAGAACAAGGCTAGCTCTTACTTCTCTCTATCTATGGTGTGTGTGCTATGCTTGGAAGCCAACTATGCTCAGAGGCCAACCCTTTGCATGGGTGCTCCGGGGGGTTTATATAGGCCTACCCCCCGGGGGTACAATGGTAATCCGACTAAGAGCTGGTCCCAGCCGTCAGTGTCTACGCTTGCCGGCTTCTCCGCCGGCAATTGGGTCCCGCCGGCTGGTGGGTCCCGCCGGCTGCCCGCCCCTTGACCGACAGGCCGGCCCCACCGCCTAGGGTCTTGTCGGCGGCTGCTCACTGTAGCCTCGCCTCTGATGACGAGGGCTTTGTCGAGGTATGCGTGGCTACAGTGGGCCGCCTCGGGGGCTCTCGCTGTAGCCTTACCTCGTCTTGTCTCCTTAATGGGGCTCTTGCTTCGAGGAAGGGAGTAGCCGGCTTCTGGGGGCCGGCTACGCTCTTGGCCGACTGGGAAAGGCCGGGCCGCCTTCATGCCTCTCTCTAGCTGAAGGGGCCCGCCGCTCGTGGGCCGTACGGGAGTCTGTCGTGGATGACGTCGAGGCTAGCATGGCTACAGTGCCAAGCCGCACGGGAGACGGTCGTCCCGTACGGCCTCCTGTAGCCATGCCCGCCTCGGGCTTCGGGGATAGTGGGCCGCACTATGGCCACTCCCCGTCTTGTCACCGTTATGTGGGAACTGCTTTGGTGGTTGTGATCTCGGCCGGCTCCTAGGAGTCGGTGTCCTTCTTGGCCGGCTTCTTGGACTCGGCCACCCCGTAGTCGTCCTAGGGAGGGGTTGTTTGAGGCTGGGTCGCCTTCCGGGAGTCGGCTACAGAGGTAGCCGGCCAGGGAAGGCGGCCCAAATGCTTGGAGTGCTTGAAGGCCCAAAGGCCTGATAATTTTTCTGAAGAACCAGGGGCAGTCGGTTAGGCTACTCGTGGCCATTTACTCCGACAGTAGTCCCCGAAGCTGATTGGGCTTCGAGGTGGAGTGGGGGTTGAGAAGCTCGATCAGCTTCCTATCGTGACAAGCCGGCAGCTGGGAGCCGGCCTTGATCAGGCGTGCCGCCTGAGTCGAAATCTTCTGGAGTCGGAGGGCGGGAGCCCGCTGGCACGTGCACCGGGCCGCGGGCCGGCCACGGGCCGTCGGCGCACCATGTGGCCGGAAAGCCTGCCATCCCACGCGCGTGATGGGATGTCGCCGCAGGGAGGGGGCCCGCCATGTCCGCGCCCCGGCCCAGGCGCGGATCCTTTGTATCCCGAAACCGCCCGTACGTTCCGTGTGGCAGTTTCGGGTCGCACTTATGCGCAATAATCGCGAGACGTGGGGGGAGTGGGCGTAGTTAATCCCACGTCTCCCCCCACGTCCGGCCTCTTCGGCCTTGTGAGGCTATAAGTAGGGGGAGGTGGAGGGCGGCAGGCCCTCGCACGCTCCTCCTACTTCCACCGTCTTCTTCCTCTTGCCAGTTCTTGCGACAGCGCCTCGCCGCCGCGCTCTTCCACCGCACGCTCCTCCGCCGCCGTGCTAGCTTTTACCATGCCTCCCACCGTAGAGCAGCTTGGCGGGGATTGGGACGGCTCCAACGTCCACGACGACCACGTCGACTTCCTCCGCGACACGCGGCGGCTGCCCAGCGCGGACAAAGTGGAGGGCCGCCTCGCGCCGGCGAAGGAAATCTCGCCGAGGCCGCAGGAGGGCGAGCGGGTGGTCTTCCGCTCGCACTTCTTGCGCGGCTTCGGCCTGCCAGTGAGCGCCTTCTTCCGCTCCTGGCTCGAATTCTATCAGCTCCAGCCGCACCATCTCACCCCCAACGCGGTGGTGCTGCTGTCCGCCTTCGTCACCCTGTGCGAGGGCTATCTCGGCGTCCTCCCCACCCTTGAGCTCTGGGGGGAGTTCTTCCAGACGAAGCTGGGCACGCGCAGTAAGGGCGTGCCGGCTCATACTGGCGCCTTCATCGCGTCGCGGAGATCGGCTGCCGACAACCCCTTCCCCGTCATCACGCTGATCCAATCAGTGAAGAAGTGGCAGAAGTCGTACTTCTACGTGCGGAACATCGCCCCACGGGGCGACTACATCAACCTGCCGGCTTACGTAGCCGGCCCACCGGCGGGCAGGCTGCCCCAGTGGTCCTTCCGGGCTGTGACACTGTCGCCGGCTGGGAACGCCGCCATCGCCCGACTGCGGGTGATGGTCCAGTCGGAGGGCCTAACGGGGCCCGATCTTCTGGCTGCGTTCGTCACGCGCCGGGTTCTTCCGCTCCAGAGCCGGCCTCATCTGATCTGTCAGATGAGCGGCCAGCTCGATCCGAGCCGAATGTGCACCAAGGAGATGCCGCGCCATGAGGTCGCCTACATGGTGAACTACCTTGCAAACTGCCAACTCACCGAAGAGTGGCAGTTTGGCAAGGAGCCGTATAGCCGAGCCAATCCGCCGCCTATGGTATGCTCTCCCTGTGTCTTTTTCTCTCTCTCTCAGCCTTGTTGCCGAGCATCTCTTGGCCGACTCTGACTTAGTCGGCTTGTTCTTCGACAGAGCCCTCTGCTTCGGCCGGCCGGCGGGTCAGACGCGGAGCGCCGATTCGTCCCCGACCGGACCGAACACGACCTGGAGGACCCCGACCTGGGGGCGGTCCATATGGACGACGGCGTCGAGCCGGGCGGAGGCCAAGCCGGCAGCGAAGCAGGCGGCTCCGGGTTCACTGCCACCTTTGACGAATGGCCGGACGATGATGAAGCCGAAGCCGTCCCGCGCCGCCAGCCGGCATCTGGACGCGGCGCGGGCTCCTCCGCCGCGCAGCCTGCCCGGGGCGGAGGGCAGAAGCGTCGTGCCGCCCAGGGTCTGTTCGGCAGCCGAACGAAGAAACCCAGAGGCGGGGCGGCAGCCACCAGGCGGGAGGAGGCGGCCGCGAAGGCGGCTCGTTTCCGCAAGGTGGTGAAGCAACCGCAGACCGTGTCAGCGTAAGTCCGAATCTTTCTTTGTGTACTCTCTTTCTTTCTTTGGTGGTTCTTGAAACCTTTGTCTTTTTCTTCAACGATCAGAGCTCCGTTGTCACTTGAGCGGGCGGCCGCCGGCTCCGTCGTCGAGTCGCCAAGGGGCTCCGGGAGCACCACCCGTCGCGTAGACCCCCGCGCCGACCTCCAGGAGGCGACGGAAAGGAACGCGCGGGAGGCGCGGGAGGAGCAGGAGGCACGGGAGGCGGAGGCACGGAAGGCGGCCGCCGCCCAGGCGGCACGGGAGGAGGAGGCGGCGAAGGCACTCGCTGAGGCCGCAGCCAGGGCCCAGGCAGAGGCTGAGGCCGCGGCGGCGGCGAGGGAGGTTTTGATGGTCACCCCCCTGCGCGTCATGGCGCCTGGGGACATGGAGCCCTCGCCAGGGGGAGCCAGCGGCGACCAGCCAGGGCTGGGGGGAAGGGGCGACGACGTCATCATCTTGGAGAAGGCGCCGGAGCTGACCCTTCCGACTGGGGCGGCCCAAGGTGGCCGGCCTGATCCGCCGCCTGCACAGTCGGCGGAGGGCGAGCCGGCCACGAGGGTTGAGGTGGCGGTCCGGATTCCGCCAAGCCGGCGTGCGGGGAAGGCCGCGTCGGAGCCGCAGAAGGCCGCGTCGGAGCCGCAGCTGGCCGCCGGTTCTAGCTCGTCGGCCAGGATGCAGAGGTGGCCAGCGCAACCTCGGGGTGGACGCCAGGCGGAGGGACGGCCGTTGTGAACGTGGCTGCACAGGATGTCCGGACCCGGCTCCAGGGCCAAGCTGTGGCGCTGAGGCAGTTCACCGACGAGTTCCTCGCGACGCGGGCGGCTATCCGGGTTAGTATTCCCATCTTGCTTCTTCTTGATCTTGATTTCTCTTTGATCTTGATTTCTCTCGTGGGTGCGCGTCAGCGCACCCACTGGGTGTAGTCCCCGAGTTCCGAGTCGGCTGCTGAGTAGGCGGCTTGGAACTTCTTGGTGGATTTGTCTTTGCTGCTCTTATTCTTACTTCGGTCTTTTGTCCATCTTGCAGGACTACCACAACCTTCGAGCGGCCGCCTTCAACTCCCAGGCTCGGGAGCTGACTCAGAAGACCGCCGACCTTACTGAGAGCCAAGGTATGTGTTCTGTTCTTTATCCCATGTGGGGGAGCGTCAGCGCACCCACTGGGTGTAGTCCCCGAGATTCGGGCCGACTGCTGAGCAGTCGGGTCGGATCTTCCTTGACGACTTCTTACTGTTATTCTTTTCCTGCCGTCTCTGCAGCGGCCAACGCCAGTCTGAGGGCGCAGCTGGGGGAATCTCAGACTGCCCTTCGCGCCAAGGATGCCGGGCTCGCCGCCTTGGTGCAGGAGCGCGACCGCCTGGTCAAGAAGCTGGCCGACCAGGAGGAAAGCCACAAGGCGGCGCTGAAGGCTGTGCAGGATCGTGAAGCCACTCTCCAGGCCGAGTTCGAGACGGAGGCGGCCGGCTGGGCTCAGGCCAGGCAGACTCTGGTCTCTGGCTATAGCCAGATCGAAGATCTGGTTGACGGTAAGCCGCCTACCCCTTCGTCCTTTCTTGCCGTCTGCTACTTTGGCTCGTTTTTCTGATTTTGGTGTTCTTTTCTTCCTTTCTTCTTCTTTCTTGCGCAGAGTATTTCCCTGGCTATTCTACTGCCGCCAACCAGACCATCGAGGCCCGTCGCCAGGCGCGGAGGCAAGCCGGCTTTGAAATCTCGCCAACCGCCGGCCGCTCACTGGAGGAACAGCTCCTGGCGATCCAAGCTCGCATCCAGCTGGCTCACCGGCTGCTCCGCCGGCTTCAGCGTGCCGGGGCGCAGGTCTTGGCCGCCCTCTGGCCCGGCCAAGTGGTCCCTCGCACCCCAGTCGGACCGCCGACTGGCTGGAGGTGGCAGTCGGACGCTTCGAGGCTTGGAAGGCGTCGGCGGCCCGCTCCGGTGCCAGGCGGGCGCTGGAGTTCGTCAGGGCCTGGTATCCTGGCCTGAGGCTGGACCAGCTGGCTACCTGGCGGCAGCAAGCCGACACGGAGCTGGAGCCGGCGCGGCCGGCCATCATTCGGCTGGCTTCGGCGATCACCGACTACACCGACACCAGCGTCTTCGCCCCCGAGGTGGACGACAATGGAGTCGCCCAGCCGGAAGAGTGGTTCGGGCTGGACCCGGCGTACGGTGAGGAGTCGGCGGAGGAGATCGACTCCAGCGACAAGGGCGAAGAGGAGGAGGAGGAGGGTGAAGATACCGAGCCGGCTGGTGGAGTAGCCGGCCAGCCCCAGTCTAACCGCGCCTCCAGCACTACGTCACGCGCCTCCACGCCTCCTGCCGCAGGTGGTGGTCAAGCCGGGGCCCGCTAGTCGGCCACTCCTTCAGCTGGCGAGGCTGCCTTCACCGACTATCTCGGCCTTCTGCCGTCTTTTGCTTTTCCTGTCTTGTTACTCTTTAGAACAATGTTTGGTTAAATTCGCACAATTCCACCCACTGGGTGTATTCGAACTTATGTCTGTTGCCGGCCTGTTGGCGGCTTTATGTATATATATGACTTATGCATTTGGCCTTTCCTTGTACTTTTTGCTTTTTGTCCTTCTGCTTTTTCCTTTGCTGCCCTCCCTTGGTTGCCGCCTCCCCAGTCAAACAGTTGCTCTGCAATCTGCAGCCAGGGGAGTGCCTGGCCGATTGGGGAGGGGGAAGTACTTTAGCTCTGCTGGACTAAAGCTAAGTTTTTTAGGAAGCCGGCCAGAAGGCTGCTCTGGTAGCCGGCAGGCATGTTTGGAGGCCGTCTCTTTGCTATATAGGTTCGTTGTTCCTTAGCCGTTTTTCGTGTGGGCGTCCTTTCTGTCTTTCCTCTTGCTAGTCGGACAGTCAGTTCTTTGAGCTGCGACTTTCAACAAGAGAGGACTCGGGAACCGGCGCACTACTTTTCTGACTTTAGGAAAAACTTTCGATATAGCTCAAGGCGGCCAGTCCCTGGGCCGACTAGTCGAACCCGGTGCCGGACAAAAATTCAAAATGTAATAATACATTCATGGATATGACATTCGTCATTCGTAGATAAATAAAAGGCAGTCCCCGAGTACTGCTCGGGGGGCCTGTTGGTTTGTACTTAATACAAAAGGGGAGCGTGATACATACTGCTTTTCAGCTGTAAAATCGTCTTAGGAGGTTTGCGTTCCATGGTCGCTCCGACTCCTTGCCGGAGTCGTCTCTCTTGCGTGCTCTTGGTTTTTGTGCGTCGATCAAGTAGTAGGAGTCGTTGCCGAGTGCCTTGCTGACGACGAAGGGGCCTTCCCAAGGGGCCGAGAGCTTGTGCTGGCCGGCTGTTCGCTGGATCAGCCGAAGCACAAGGTCGCCCTCTTGGAAGAATCTTGGCTTGACCTTGCGGTTGTAGTAGCGGCGCAACCCTTGCTGGTAGATGGCGGACCGGCTGAGGGCTAACAGCCGGCCTTCTTCCAGTAGGTCGACGTCGTCTTCTCTTCCTTCTTTGGCTTCCTCCTCCGTGTACATGGTGATCCAAGGCGAGTCGAACTCGATGTCTGTTGGGATGACAGCCTCGGCACCGTACACGAGGAAGAATGGAGTGAAGCCGGTTGACTTGTTCGGTGTAGTGCGCAGACTCCAGAGGACAGCCGGCAGCTCTTCGAGCCAGCAGCCGGCCGATCGCTCCAGTGGTACAACCAGTCGAGGCTCGATGCCGGAGAGGATGAGTCCATTTGCTCGCTCGACCTGGCCGTTTGACTGCGGGTGGGCAACGGACGCTAAGTCCAGTCGGATGCCCTGCGCCGCGCAGAAACGTGCCAGTGCTCCTTTGGCGAAGTTCGTGCCGTTGTCGGTGATGATGCTGTGCGGCACGCCGTACCGAGTAGTGATGTCGGTGATGAATGTTACTGCAGTCGGCCCATTGAGCTTCTTGATTGGCTTTGCTTCAATCCACTTTGTGAACTTGTCCACAGCAACAAGTAGATGTGTCAGGCCACCGCGGGCTGTCTTGAAAGGGCCCACCATGTCCAGTCCCCAGACGGCAAAAGGCCAAGTGAGGGGAATGGTTTTGAGGGCAGAAGCCGGCAGGTGTTGCTTGGAACTAAAAACTTGACACCCTCTGCAGCTCTTGACTATTTCTTTAGCATCCTCCAAGGCAGTCGGCCAGAAGAAACCGTGGCGGAAAGCCTTGGCCACGAGGGATCTTGAGGCGGCGTGGTGCCGCATTCGCCTTGGTGGATGTCTTTGAGGATTGCCACTCCTTTTTCTGGCTCGACGCAACGCTGGAAGACTCCAGTGACGCTGCGCTTCACAAGCTCTCTGTTGATTATTGTATATGCTGCGGCTCGTCGTTGCACTAGTCTTGCTGAGATCTCATCAGCCGGCAGCTCTCTGCTGACTAGGAACTTGAGGATGGGCTGGGCCCATGAGGGAGCTGTGACTTCTTCTTTTGTTAATGTGGCCACCATGACTCGGGTGGGTGGGTTGGGTGAGTCGGCCATTGCTTCTTGTGTTGTTGCAGTCCCCGGGCCGATTGCTGCAGTTCCCGAGCCGGGTTCTGAAGTCCCTGGGCCGGGTGCGACTACGGCAGTCCCCGGGCCAGTCGTCGAAGTCCCCGTGCCGCCTGCGGGGTTTCTCCAGTCGGATCCGGCTGTATCTGGCGCAGGCGGTACGAAGATGGAATCCGACTCTGGAGACGGCTTGATGGACGGCTTGAGGAGGCACTGGAGGGAGACGCCAGTCGGTATGGCTTGTCGGGTGGAGCCGATCCGTGCTAGGGCATCTGCTTGGTCGTTGTCGGCCCTTGGCACGTGAAGGAACTCGCACCCTTCGAAGTATCCGCTTATCTGCTGGATGAGGAAACGATAGCTCGCCATTTTCGCGTCCTTGGCGTCCCAATCGCCAGATGATTGCTGGACCACCAAGTCTGAGTCGCCGTAGCACAAGATCCGGCGTATGCCAAGCTCTTTGGCTAGCCGGAGCCTGTGTACGAGCGCCTCGTACTCGGCCACGTTGTTGGAGGCGGCGAAGTGGATCTGCAGCGTGTACTTGAGCTTGTCGCCTTTGGGAGAGGTGAGGACGATGCCGGCTCCCAAGCCGGTGCGCATCTTGGACCCGTCAAAATGCATCCGCCAATGGGTAGAGTCGGGAGCCGGCGGTAAGTACTGGGTCTCGGCCCAGTCGACGAGGAAGTCGGCCAATGCTTGCGACTTGATGGCGGTGCGGGGTTGATAGAAGATCGTGTAGGGCGCCAATGCAATGGCCCATTTGGCCACCCGGCCGGATGCATCCCGGCTGCCTATGATCTCGGCAAGCGGGGCAGTGCACACGACCGTGATGGGGTGCTCTTGGAAGTAGGGCTTCAGTTTCTTGGCAGCGAAGTACACCCCATAGCACATCTTCTAGTAGTGCGGGTAGTTTTGCTTTGAGCTAGACAGCACTTCGCTGAGATAGTAGACCGGCCTCTGGACAGGCTGGGCTCGGCCTTCCTCCGGTCGCTGGACCACAATAACAGTACTGACGACTCGGCTAGTCGCGGCGATGTAGAGGAGCATGGGCTCCTTTTCAGTCGGCGCTGCCAGGACAGGCGGAGTGGTCAACATTTTCTTCAACTCATGGAAGGCTTGGTCGGCTTGATCATTCCACTCAAAGTGAGTGGACTTCTTCATGAGTCGGTACAGGGGGAGAGCCTTTTCTCCTAGTCGGCTGATAAAACGATTCAGGGAGGCTAAGCAGCCAGTGAACTTCTGCACATCTCGCAGCTTGGTGGGAATCTCCATCCTCTCATGGCCTTGATCTTGACGGGGTTGCACTCAATGCCGCGTTCAGAGACCAGGAAGCCTAGCAGCTGGCCGGCTGGCACTCCGAACACGCATTTCTCGGGGTTGAGCTTGATTTGGAATCGGCGCAAGTTGGCAAATGTTTCCTTCAGGTCTTCCAGCAAGGTACCGCGCTTCTCTGTCTTCACCACAATGTCGTCTATGTTGACGTGGGCATTTCTGCCGAGTTGTTTCAAGAGACATTTCTGCATGCAACGCTGAAAAGTGGCACCGGCATTTCTCAAGCCGAATGTCATTGTCAGGTAGCAGAAAGCTCCAAAGGGTGTGGTGAAGGCAGTCTTCAGGCGGTCAGCTGGGTCCAACTTGATCTGATGATACCCTGAGTATGCATCCAAAAAACTTAACAGCTCGCATTCGGCTGTGGAGTCTATCACTTGGTCAATCCGTGGCAGGGCAAACGGATCCTTTGGGCAGGCCTTGTTCAGACTAGTGTAGTCTATACACATACGCCACTTGTTATTCTTCTTCAGAACCAGAACTGGGTTGGCAAGCCACTCCGGAAAGAACACTTCCATGATAAAGCTGGCTGCAAGGAGCCGGGCTATCTCTTCTCCCACAATTCTTCGCTTCTCTTCTGACAGTCGGCGGAGGGGCTGCTTGACCGGCTTCGCATCATCTCGGACATGTAGCTTGTGCTCGGCGAAATCCTTCGGGACACCCGGCATGTCCTTTGGGGACCATGCAAAGATGTCTCGATTCTCACGGAGGAAGTCGACGAGCTCGCCTTCCTATTTACTGTCCAAGTTCGCCCCAATGACAGCGAACCTCTCCGGGTTCTCTGGGTCCAGAGGTATCTTCTTCGTCTCTTTGGCAGGCTGGAAGGAGCCCTGCGCATCACAATCCTTAGGGTTGGGGGACAAGGCCGGCTGCTTGCCGGCCATGGCCACAACCCGTTCCAACATCTTCTTCTCTTCTGCCACCACGAGGGACTCGGCCAGCCGGCTACTGGCCATGGCGCACTCGATGGACTTCTTGTAGTCGCTGGCTACTGTGATGATCCCCTTCAAGCTCGGCATCTTCATCTTCAGGTAGGCATAGTGGGGCACAGCCATGAACTTGGCCAGAGCAGGTCGGCCAAGCAGTGCGTGATAGGGGCTCTCCAAATCCACTACCTCGAACCATATTGCTTCTCGGCGAAAATGATCTTTGTCTCCGAAGAGAACATCCATTTTGATCTTGCCGATTGGGGAGCAAGACAGGCCGGGGACGATACCATGGAAGACGGTGCGGCTCGGCATGAGCTGCTTGGCTTTGATGTTCAGCTTCTCCATGGTATCGCGGTACAGTATGTTGATACTGCTTCCGCCGTCTATCAGGACGCGGGAAAATCTGGCAGCTCGCCTCTCCATCATGAGGGTGACATCCAAGACCATTGCATAGGAACCAGGCGAAGGCATCACCTCTGGGTGGTCGGCCTGGCTCCAGCTGATTGGCTTTTCTGACCAGTGCATGAACTCGGGGGCGCTGGTCGCGACCGCGTTCACTTCTTGGTGCTGCCGGTGTCGGCTGCGCTTGTCGTCGGCTTGACTTGTGAAGACGACGTAGGCGGCGTGCTCTTCAGGGAATTCGTCTTGGATGGCGCCGACTGCCGGCCGAGCCGCCGGCTGCTGAGGGGCTGGAGGCGGCGGGCCGGGAGGCGGAGGCGGCTGCATTCCCTCGCCCTTGGTGATGCGAGTGAGCCAGTGGCATTTCCGGGTTGTGTGGTTGGACGGCTTCGCGCCACTGTGGAATTTGCAGGGGGCGTCGAGAGCTTGCTCGTAGGAGAAAGACGGCTGCCAAGCCGGCCTTCCACCCTTCTTCTTGGGAGCGGGCCGTTCTTCGGGCTGCTCGTCTTCAACTGTGGCCACCTGCCGACTGGAGGAAGTCGGCATCGGGGCCTTGCGCTTGTGGTCGTTCTGGTAAGGGCGCCGATTGGGGTCGCGAGCCGGCGTCTTGGGAGCCGGAGCAATCACCTTCCCAGTGGCGTCTACTCTCAGCTCAGTCTTCATGGAGGAGTCGGCCGTGGCGTACTTGTCCGCGGTGAGCAGCAACTCGTCGAGGGTGGCCGGCTCGTCGCAGAGGAGTCGGTGCTTGAGGAGGGTGCCCTCTCAGCACCCGGCGGTGAAGTACTCGATGGCCTGGACCTCGTGCACCCCCTCGCAGGAGTTGCGGAGCTCGGCCCATCGCGTGAGGTAGTCGCGGGTCGACTCGTTGGGCCCTTGGATGCATAGGGAGAGTTGGCGAGGCTTGGGAGGGCGCTTGTAGGTGCTGGTGAAGTTGCGGGCGAAGACTTCGGTGAAGTCTAGCCAACTGTTGATGCTGTAGGGCTTGAGGCTGTTGAGCCATGTGCACGCAGTGCCTTGCAGCATGAGGGGGACGTACTTCACGGCGACGCGCCGATTGCCGTTGGCTATGCTGACGGCCATGGAGTAGTCGATGAGCCAATCTTCCGGCTTCACCGAGCCGTTGTACTTGGGCGTGTCTCTGGGGAGCGAGAACCCTTTGGGGAAGGGCTCGTCGCGGATGCGGGGGCCAAAGCATGGCGGGCCGACATCGTCTTCTTCTTCTAACGCCAAGGACCGAGCAAGGCGGTCGATCCTGTGGCAGGCGTCGTTCTCGCCGACTCCTTCTCGGCGGCCGAGTCGGTCGCCAAGAGTCGGGTGTGTGATAGGCGGCGGAGTGAGGCGTCTTTCCCTTCGAGGCGGGGGAGGAGGCAGATTTCCTTGGTGCTCAACCGCTCGAGGGCGGCCTTCCGCGTCGCGCTCGATGGTAATGCGAGTCCGGCTGCGGCTGGCAGCCGGCTACTTGTCTTTCTTCTGGCGTGCGCCGCTCGCAGTCGGCGAGCGGGACGTTGCGGCGTGCTCCCGGCGCGGGGGATGACTATTTGCACGGGCGCCGGCTTCGTGCCGTTCTGCGGCCACGTCGAGCAGCTGCTGGATCCGTCTCGTCATGTAGGGGAGCTCATCGGCTCCCAGCCCATCGAGCCCTTCTGCGGCCGCCTGAGCGGCTCGCAGATTTTCGAGCGGGGTGGCGTAGACGGGGCGATCGGCCCCCAGCATGCTGGTGACGGCCGCGCCGCGCTTCTGGACGAAGCCGGCTCGGCTCGGGCCGCTAGGCGGCGGCGTACCGAAGGCGGCGCGGTCGACTTCGCGCTGGTGGGCCTCAGTGAGGCGTCTCATGGAGGCTATCTTCTGGCCCTCCGCGATGAGGGCAAGGCGGCGTGCCTCCAGGGTCTCGGCGTCGGCGTCGGCCGGGATGGGGACGGAGAGGTCGTGCATCGCCGCTTGCTGAGCGTCGCGGGCATTCTCGCCCGAGTTGGAGACGTGGCTGATGACCAGCACTTCGGTGACGGCGCTGCTGCCGCTGTCAGCTCGAGGGAGGGGGTCGTCGAAGACCACCAGGTCGGAGGGGTAGGCGTCAAGCGATGCGGTGTCAGAGTCGAGGAGCATCGGGTCGGTGGAGCCGACCGACTCCATGTTTGCAGCAGGCTCGCTAGAGACGTGAAGCTGGTCGAGGAGGCTGACGAGGCGGTTCTCGGGGTAGTCGGTGCCTGCGTCGGACGCAGGCTCGTCGGAGATGCGAGTCTCGTCGACGCCTTGCAGCGCATCGAGGCAAACGCCATCGGGCACAGCAGGCTGGCTGCGCTCGCGGGGGAGGAAGAGGGTTCCCGTCCAGAACAGGTCTCCGGACGACGGTGCACCTGGCCCCACGGTGGGCGCCAAATGTCGGGTGGTTGGTGCGACATATGGCAAGGGATGGCTTATCATTGTGGGAGCCAATAAAACATCGCCGGTGCCTGGAAACGGGATGAGGCGGAGACATGCACGCCGGCGAATCTTACCCAGGTTCGGGGCTCTCCGAGGAGATAACACCCCTAGTCCTGCTCTGCGGGGTCTCCGCATGATCACTAGATCGATGAAAGGTAGCTACAATCGCTCCTAGAGCTGTTGAGATCAAGGGAGAAGAAGAACAAGGCTAGCTCTTGCTTCTCTCTATCTATGGTGTGTGTGCTATGCTTGGAAGCCAACTATGCTCAGAGGCCAACCCTTTGCATGGGTGCTCCGGGGGGTTTATATAGGCCTACCCCCCGGGGGTACAATGGTAATCCGACTGAGAGCTGGTCCCAGCCGTCAGTGTCTACGCTTGCCGGCTTCTCCGCCGGCAATTGGGTCCCGCCAGCTGCTAGCTCCTTGACCGACAGGCCGGCCCCACCGCCTAGGGTCTTGTCGGCAGCTGCTCACTGTAGCCTCGCCTCTGATGACGAGGGCTTTGTCGAGGCAAGCGTGGCTACAGTGGGCCGCCTCGGGGGCTCTCACTGTAGCCTTACCTCGTCTTGTCTCCTTAATGGGGCTCCTGCTTCGAGGAAGGGAGTAGCCGGCTTCTGGGGGCCGGCTACGCTCTTGGCCGACTGGGAAAGGCCGGGCCGCCTTCATGCCTCTCTCTGGCTGAAGGGGCCCGCCGCTCGTGGGCCGTACGGGAGTCTGTCGTGGATGACGTCGAGGCTAGCATGGCTACAGTGCCAAGCCGCACGGGAGACGGTCGTCCCGTACGGCCTCCTGTAGCCATGCCCGCCTCGGGCTTCGGGGATAGTGGGCCGCACTGTGGCCACTCCCCGTCTTGTCGCCGTTATGTGGGAACAGCTTTGGTGGTTGTGATCTCGGCCGGCTCCTAGGAGTCGGTGTCCTTCTTGGCCGGCTTCTAGGATTCGGCCACCCCGTAGTCGTCCTAGGGAGGGGTTGTTTGAGGCTGGGTCGCCTTCCGGGAGTCGGCTACAGAGGTAGCCGGCCAGGGAAGGCGGCCCAAATGCTTGGAGTGCTTGAAGGCCCAAAGGCCTGATAATTTTTCTGAAGAACCAGGGGCAGTCGGTTAGGCTACCCGTGGCCATTTACTCCGACAGTAATGCATGATCCCGTGACCAACCACTTGGTCACATTGAGCTCATTATGATGATGCATTACCGAGTGGGCCCAGAGATACCTCTCCGTCATACGGAGTGACAAATCCCAGTCTCGATCTGTGCCAACTCAACAGACACTTTCGGAGATACCTTTAGTGCACCTTTATAGCCACCCAGTTACGTTGTGCCGTTTGGTACACCCAAAGCATTCCTACGGTATCCGGGAGTTGCACGATCTCATGGTCTAAGGAAATGATACTTGACATTTGAAAAGCTTTAGCAAACGAACTACACGATCTAGTGCTATGCTTAGGATTGGGTCTTGTCCATCACATCATTCTCCTAATGATGTGATCCCGTTATCAATGACATCCAATGTCCATGGTCAGGAAACCGTAACCATCTATTGATCAACGAGCTAGTCAACTAGAGGCTCACTAGGGACATGTTATGGTCTATGTGTTCACAGATGTATTACGATTTCCGGATAACACAATTATAGCATGAACAGTAGACAATTATCATGAACAAGGAAATATAATAATAATCATTTTATTATTGCCTCTAGGGCATATTCCCAACACTAGCCGCAGTCGGATTCGGCTCACCATCGAGCGCGACGCAGAAGGCCACCCCCGAGCTGTGGAACGACGAGGCGATCTGCCTCCTCCCCCGCCTCGTGGGGAGAGATATCCCACCCCGCCGTCTGTTACGCATCCGACTCTCGGCGGCCGACTGGGCCACCGCGAAGGAGTCGGCGAGAATGATGCCCGCCACCGGATCGACCGCCTAGCGCGATCCCTGGCACTAGAAGAAGATGATGTCGGCCCACCTTGCTTTGGCCCCCGCATCCGCGACGAGCCCTTCCCCAAAGGGTTCTCACTCCCAAGAGACACACCAAAATACAATGGCTCCGTGAAGCCGGAAGACTGGTTGATCGACTACTCCACCGCTGTCCGCATAGCGAACGGCAACAGGCGCATTGCCGTGAAGTACGTCCCGCTCATGCTTCAAGGCACGGCACACACTTGGCTGAACAGCCTCAAGCCCTACAACATCAACAGCTGGCTAGACTTCACGGAAGTCTTCATCCGCAATTTCACCAGTACATACAAGCGGCCTCCCAAGCCCCGCCAGCTCTCCTTGTGCGTCCAAGGGCCTAGCGAATCAACTCGCGACTACCTCACGTGTTGGGCCGAGCTCCGCAACTCCTGCGAAGGGGTGCACAAGGTTCAAGCCATAGAGTACTTCACCGCCGGGTGCCGAGAGGGCACCCTCCTCAAGCACCAACTCCTCTGCGACGAACCGACTACCCTCGACGAGCTGCTGATCATAGCAGACAAATACGCCACGACCGACTCTTCAATGAAGACCGAGCTTCGAGTGGACGCCTCTGGAAAGGTGCTCGCTCCGGCTCCCAAGATGCCGGCTGGCGACTCCAATCGGCGCCCTTACCAGAACGACACCAAGCGCAAGGCCCCTATGCCGCCTTCCACCAGTCGGCAAGTAGCCACAGTCGAAGACGAACAACCTGAAGAGTGGCCCGCGCCCAAGAAGCAGAAGGGTGGTAGGCCGGCTTGGCAGCCGGCTTTCTCATACGAGCAAACCCTTGATGCCCCCTGCAAGTTCCATAGCGGCGCGAAGCCGTCCAACCACATGACCCGGAAGTGCCATTGGCTCACGCGGATCTCCAAAGGCGAGGGGCTGGTGCCGCCTCCACCTACTGGCCCGCCGCCTCCAGCCCCTCAGCAGCCGGCTGTTCAACTAGCAGTCGCAGCCATTCAAGATGAGTTCCCAGACGAGCATGCCGCCTACGTCGTCTTTACAAGCCAAACTGAAGACAAGCGCAGCCGGCGCCGACAACACCAAGAAGTCAACGCGGTCGCCTCCAACAACCCAGAGTTTATGCATTGGTCCGAGAGGCCTATCAGTTGGAGCCGAGCCGATCACCTAGAGGTGATGCCGCCTCCCGGCTCTTATGCATTGGTGTTGGACGCCACCCTCGCGATAGAAAGGCGAGCTGCCCGTTTCTCCCGTGTACTGATTGACGGTGGAAGCAGCATCAACATACTGTACCGCGACACCATGGAGAAGCTGAACATCAAGACGAAGCAACTCATGCCAAGTCGGACTGTGTTCCATGGCATCGTACCCGGCTTGTCCTGCTCACCAATCGGCAAGATCAAGATGGATGTCCTCTTCGGAGACAAGGATCACTTCCGCCGTGAAGCAATCTGGTTTGAAGTGGTGGATCTAGAGAGCCCCTACCACGCGTTGCTTGGCCGACCTGCTCTGGCCAAGTTCATGGCTGTGCCCCACTACGCCTACCTCAAGAAGAAGATGCCGAGTTCGAAGGGGATCATCACCATAGCCGGAGACTACAAGAAATCCTCCGAGTGTGCTGCAGCCAGCAGCCGGCTGGCCGAGTCCCTCGTGATTGCTGAAGAGAAGAAGATGCTGGACCGAGTCGTGGCCATGGCCGGCAAGCAGCCGACCCTGTCCCCTGACCCCAAGGAATATGATGCTCAAGGCTCCTTCCAGCCGGCCAAGGAAACAAAGAAGATACCTCTGGACCCGGAGAACCCGGAGAGGTTTGCTGTCATTGGTGCAAACCTGGACAACAAATAGGAAGGCGAGCTCATCGATTTCCTCCGTGACAATCGGGACATCTTTGCATGGTCCCCAAAGGACATGCCGGGTGTTCCGAAGGATTTAGCCGAGCACAAGCTACACGTTCGAGCGGATGCAAAACCAGTCAAGCAACCTCTCCGCCGACTGTCGGAGGAGAAGAAAAGGATTATAGGAGAAGAGATAGCCCGACTCCTGGCAGCCGGCTTCATTATGGAGGTGTTTTTTCCAGAATGGCTTGCCAACTCGGTCCTGGTGTTGAAGAAAAACAATAAATGGCGCATGTGTACTACACCAGCCTCAACAAAGCCTGCCCCAAAGATCCGTTTGCCTTACCACGAATCGATCAAGTGATAGACTCCACAGCCGGATGCGAGCTGTTGAGTTTCTTGGATGCTTACTCAGGCTACCACCAGATCAAGTTGGATCCAGCCGACCGCCTGAAGACCGCCTTCATCACACCATTCGGAGCTTTCTGCTACCTGACTATGACATTCGGCTTGAGAAATGCCGGTGCCACTTTTCAGCATTGCATGCAAAAATGCCTCCTCAAGCAACTCCGCAGAAATGCCCACGTCTATGTAGACAATATTGTGGTGAAGACGGAGAAGCGCGGTACCCTGCTGGAAGACCTCGGAGAAACATTTGCCAACTTGCACCGGTTTCAGATCAAGCTCAACCCTGAGAAATACGTGTGTGGAGTACCAGCCGGCCAGCTTCTAGGCTTCTTGGTCTCCGAACGCGGCATCGAGTGCAACCCAGTGAAGATCAAGGCCATAGGGAGAATGAAAATTCCTACCAAGCTGCGAGACGTCCAGAAGTTTACCGGGTGCCTGGCCTCCCTAAACCGCTTCATCAGCCGGCTAGGAGAGAAGGATCTCCCCCTGTACCGACTCATGAAGAAGTCCTCCCACTTCGAGTGGAACGACCAAGCAGACCAAGCTTTCCACGAGTTGAAGAAGATGCTGACCACGCCACCTGTCCTGGCGGCGCCGACTGAGAAAGAGCCCATGCTCCTTTACATTGCCGCGACTAGCCGAGTGGTCAGCACAGTGATTGTGGTCCAACGCCCAGAAGAAGGCCGGGCTCAGTAAGTCCAGAGGCCGGTGTATTATTTGAGCGAAGTACTGTCCACCTCGAAGCAAAACTACCCGCACTACCAGAAGATGTGATATGGAGTATAGTTCGCCGCCAAGAAGCTGAAGCCCTACTTTCAAGAGCATCCCATCACGGTCGTATGTACTGCCCCGCTTGCCGAGATCATAGGCAGCTGGGATGCATCCGGCCGGGTGGCTAAGTGGGCCATTGCGCTGGCTCCTTACACGATCTTCTACCAGCCCCGCACCGCCATCAAGTCCCAAGCATTGGCCGACTTCCTTGTCGACTGGGCCGAGACCCAGTACCTACCGCCGGCTCCCGACTCCACTCATTGGCGGATGCACTTCGATGGATCCAAGATGCGCACCGGCTTGGGAGCCGGCATCGTCCTCACCTCTCCCAAGGGCGACAAACTCAGATACACATTGCAAATTCATTTTGCCGCCTCCAACAATGTGGCCGAGTACGAGACGCTCATACACGGGCTCCGACTAGCCAAAGAGCTCGGCATACGCCGGATCCTGTGCTATGGCGACTCGGATTTGGTAGTCCAACAATCATCCGGCGACTGGGACGCCAAGTACGCAAACATGGCGAGCTACCGATTCCTCGTTCAGCAAATCAGCGGATACTTTGAAGGATGCGAGTTCCTCCACGTGCCACGGGCCGACAACGAGCAGGCAGATGCCCTGGCACGGATCGGCTCCACCCGACAAGCTATACCAACTGGCGTCTCTCTCCAACACCTCCTCAAACCGTCTGTCAAGCCATCTCCAGAATCAGACTCCATCTTCGTAGCGCCTGCCCCTGATACAGTCGGATCCGACTTGGGGAACCCAGCAGGCGGCCCGGGAACTTCGCCAGGCGGCCCGGGAACTTCGCCAGGCGGCCCGGGGACTGCCGTAGTCGCACCCGGCTCGGGGACTTCAGAACCCGGCCCGGGGACTGCAACGACACCACAGGCGGCGGCCGACTCCGACTCTTCACCACCCTACCCACCCACCCGGGTCACAGTAGCCGTATTGGTGATAGAAGAAGTCACAGCTCCATCATGGGCCCAACTCATCCTCAACTTCCTGGTAAACAGAGAGCTGCCGACCGACAAGATCTCGGCAAGACAAGTTCAACGCCGAGTCGGAGGATACACAATAATAAACAGAGAACTCGTTAAGCGCAGCGTCACTGGAGTCTTCCAGCGCTGCGTCGAGCCAGAGAATGGCATAGCAATCCTCAAAGACATCCACCAAGGCGAGTGCGGCCACCACGCGGCCTCAAGATCACTTGTCGCCAAAGCTTTCCACCATGGTTTCTTCTGGCCGACTACTTTGGAAGACGCCTAGGAATTAGTCAAATGCTGCAAAGGGTGCCAAGTCTTCAGCTCCAAGCAACACCTGCCGGCTTCTGCACTCAAGACCATCCCCCTCACCTGGCCCTTTGCTGTCTGGGGATTGGACATGGTGGGCCCATTCAAGACGGCGCGCGGTGGCATGACACATCTGCTTGTCGCCGTAGACAAATTCACCAAGTGGATTGAAGCGAAGCCAATCAAGAAGCTGAACGGGCCGACTGCCGTGACATTCATCGCAGATATTACCACCCGGCATGGCATACCACACAACATCATCACCGACAATGGCACGAATTTTGCCAAAGGAGCACTGGCACGTTTCTGCGCGGCACAGGGCATCCGACTGGACTTAGCGTCTGTTGCCCACCCGTAGTCAAACGGCCAAGTCGAGTGAGCAAACGGCCTCATCCTCTCCGGCATCAAGCCCCGACTAGTCATACCACTGGAGCGTTCGGCCGGCTGCTGGCTTGATGAGCTGCCGGCTGTCCTCTGGAGTCTGTGTACTACCCCGAACAAGTCAACGGGCTTCACCCCTTTCTTCCTTGTATATGGTGCCGAGGCGGTCATCCCAAATGACATCGAGTTCGACTCGCCTCGGGTCACCATGTACACGGAGGCGGAGGCCAAGGACGCGCGAGAAGACGGCGTTGACCTGCTGGAATCGGGCCGGCTGTTAGCACTCAGCCGGTCCGCCATCTACCAGCAGGGTTTGCACCGTTACCACAACCGAAAGGTCAAGCCAAGATCCTTCCAAGAAGGCAATCTTGTGCTCCGGCTGATCCAGCGAACAGCCGGCCAGCATAAGCTCTTGACCCCTTGGGAAGGCCCCTTCATCATTAGCAAGGCCCTAGGCAATGACTCCTACTACCTGATCGACGCACAGAAGCCGAAGGCACGCAAGAGAGATGATTCCGGCAAGGAGTCGGAACGACCATGGAACGCCAATCTCCTTCGAAGATTTTACAGTTAAAAGCAGTATGTACCACGCTACCTTTTGTATTAAGTACAAGACAACGGCCCCCCCGAGGTGCACTCGGGGACTACCCTCTTTTATCTATGTATGACGAGTGTCATACCTATGAATGTATTATTACATTTGATTTTCTGCCTGGCACCGGGTTCGACCAGTCGGCCCGGGGACATGCCGCCTTGAGCTATATTAAAGTTCTACCTGCAATCAGACAAATAGTGTGCCGGCACCCGAGCCCTCACTTGTTGAAAGTCGCAGCTCGAAGAACCGACTGTCCGACTGGCAAGAGTCAAAGGCAGGAAAGGATGCCCACACGAAAAACGGCTAAGGACTAACAAACTTATATAACACAAGCCGGCCTCCCACCCCGCCTACCGGTTGTCAGAATAGCCGGCTGGCCTGCTTCCCATTCACCTTGCTGCAATCTAAGAAAGCTAGAGTACTTGCCATCCCAAAACGGCCAAGCACTCCTCCAGCCACAGACTGCAGAGCAGCTGTCCGGCTGGGAAGGCGGCGACAAAGGGAGGGCGGCAAAGGAAACAACAAAAAAGATGAAAAGCAAATACAATCGGAAGCCAAGCACATGCATGATGATATTTACACAAAAGGCCTTCGAAAGGCCGACATTCAACATAGTTTGAATACACCCCCAGTGGGTGGAACTGCGCAAATTTAACAAAATATTGTTCAAAGAGTAACAAAACAGGAAAGTAAAGGCAGCAGATCAGGCTAAGGGTGCAACATGCGAGCCGGGCAGGTCAGTGGAGGCGGCAGTGCCGGCTGGAGGAGTGGCCGGCTAGCGAGTCTCGGCTTGATCATCGCCGGCTGCAGGCGGCGCGCTCGCACGCGCCTCGTTGCTGGAGGCACGATCAAGTGGAGGCTGGCCGGTCGCTCCACCGTCTGGCACGACGTCTTCACCATCCTCTCCCTCTCCTCTTCGCCCTCGTCGCTGGAGTCGATCTCCTCCGCCGAGTCCTCACCATCTGCTGGGTTCAGCCCGAACCATTCCTCCGACTGAGCAATGCCGTCATCATCCACCTCAGGAGCAAAGGCGCTGGTGTCGGTGTAGTCGGCGATTGTCGAGGCGTGCTGGATGATATCCAGCCGCACCGCCTCTAGCTCCTCGTCGGCCTCCTGCCGCCAGGTGGCCAGCTGGTCGAAGCTCAGCTCGGGATACCAAGCTTTGACGAACTCCAGCACCCGCCTGGCGCCTGACCGAGCTGCAGAAGCCTTCCAGGCCTCGAAGCGGCCAACCGCTACCTCCAGCCAGTCGGCAGTCCGACTGGGGGTACGGGGAACCACCTCGCCGGGCCAGAGGGCGGCCAGCACTTGCGCCCCAACGCGCTGCAGACGGCAGAGCATGCGGTGAGCCGGCTGGAGGCGGGCTTGGATCGCCAGAAGCTGCTCCTCAAGCGATCGACGAGCATTCGGCGTGATCTCAGCACCAGCCCGCCTTTGTGCCTCGTGGTGGGCCTCGATGACCTGGTTGGCGGCAGTAGAGTAACCAGGGAAGTACTCTGCACAAGAAAGAAAGGAAGAGAGAGAAAAAAACACAAAGTTAGAAAATGAACCAAATGGCAAGCGGCAAGCGAAGGAACGAAGAAGAAGACGGCCTACCGTCAACCAAGTCTTCGATTTGGCCGTAGCCGTTGATCATCGATTGCCTTGCCTCAGCCCAACTGGCCGCCTCGGTTTCGTACTCGGCTTGGAGGGCGGCCTCACTGTCCTGCACCGCCTTCAGGGCCGCCTTATCGCTGTCCTCCTGGTCAGCCAGCCTCTTGACCAAGCGGTCACGCTCCTGAGCCAAGGCGTCGAACTCGGCTTATTTGGCGCGAAGGGCGGTCTGGGTCCCACCCAGCTGCTCCCTCAGGTTGGCATTGGCCTCTGCGGATATGGCAAAGAAGAAAAAAGCAATAAGAAAGAAGTCGCCAAGAAAGATCCGGCCTGACTGATCAGCAGTCGGCCCGAATCTCGGGGACTACACCCAGTGGGTGTGCTGACGCGCCCCCACGTGAGATAAAAGATGAAGTACTTACTCCGGCTCTCAGTTAGATCAGCGGTCTTCTGGGTCAGCTCCTGAGCCTGGGAGTTGAAGGCAGCCGCGCGGAGGTTATGGTAGTCCTGCAAGTCGGACAGAGAAGCGAATAAGAAACAAGATAGAAAACGAAGTCTACCAAGAAGTTCCAAGCCGCCTGCTCAGCAGCCTACTCGGAACTCGGGGACTACACCCAGTGGGTGCGCTGACGTGCCCCCACGGAAGATATCAAGATCAAGAAACAAAAAAGCGGGAAGACTCACCCGAATGGCCGTCCGTGTTGCGAGGAACTCTTGATTGTACTGCCTCAGCACGGCGGCCTGGGACTGAAGCCAGTTCCGGACTTCTTGCGCTGCCACGTTCACCACGGCCGTCCCACCACCCGGCGTGCACCCCGAGCTGGCGCTGGCCATCTCCAGATCCTGGGTCGACGAGCTAGAGCCTGCGGCCTTCTAGGGGTCCGACGCCGAAGTCGCCTTCCTCGCGCGCTGGCGCGATGGCGACCGGACCACCAGGTCCGTCCTCGCAGCCGGCTCGCCTCCAGTCGGTTGCACGGGCGGCGCATTAGGCCGGCTGCCCTGGTCCGCCCCAGTCGGCGATGGCGGTGCCGCCTCCATCTCCCGGACGACGACGTCGTCCTCCTCCCTCTCCATCCCCGGCAGGTCGCCACCGGCTTCCTCCGGCGGGGGCTCCGGGATCTCGGGCGCCACGGCACGCAGGGGCGTGATAAGCAAGGCCCCCACCGCTGCCTCTGCGGCTGCAGCCTCCACCTGAGCCTTGGCCGCTGCGTCGGCTTGTGCCTTCGCCGACTCCTTCGCCATTTCCTGTGCCGCCTTGGCGGCGGCCGCCCTCAGCTCCTCCACCTCCCGCTCCTCCCGCGCCTCCCGGGCGTTCCGCTCCGTCGCCGCTTGAAGCTCGGCGTGGGGGTCCACGCGGCGGGTGCTTGCTGATCCTCCTGCCGATCCAACCACGGAGGCAGCAGCGGTCCGCTCAAGAGAGACGGAGCCCTGATTGATGAGTCAAGACAAGGATTCACAAGATACCGACAAGAAAAGAAGAAGCAATACACGAGAGAATCGAAACTTACGCCGAAACCTTTTGTGGCTGCTTCACCACCTTGCGGAAGCGGGCCGCCTTCGCGGCTGCCTCATCCCGCTTGGTCGCCGCCGCCGAGCTCTTGGGCCTCTTCGGCCAACTACCGAATAGGCTCGGAGCGGCCCGGCGCTTCTGCACGCCGCCTCGGGCAGCCGGCGCGGTAGACGAGCCCGCGCCAAGGTCGGACGCCGGCTGGCGGCGCGGGACGATTTCCGCCTCGTCATCGTCCGGCCAGTCGTCGAAGCTGGCTCCAAGCCCGGAGCCGCCTGCTTCGCCGCCCCCCCCCTCGGTGTTGTCATCCATAGCGGCCGCGCCCAAGTCGGGGTCGTCCAAGTCATGCGCCACCTGGTCGGGGAGAAATTGGCGCTCCGCCCCCGCTACCCCGGCCATCGGCCGAAGGAGAGGGCCCTGCCAAGACAAACCGACTGGTCAGAGTCGGCCAAGAGAAACTTGGTGACACAAGTAAAGAAGAGAAGATAAAGAAAACTTACCATAGGCGGGGGATGGGCACGGGAGTACGGCTCCTTGCCAAACTGCCACTCATCGGTGAGCTTGCAGTTCGCGAGGTAGTTCACCATGAGAGCTACCTCAGAGTGAGGCATCTCCTTGGTGCACATCCGACTCGGATCGAGTTGGCCGCTCATTTGACAGATCAAATGAGGACGACCATGGAGCGGGAGCACCCGGCGCACCACGAAGGCGGCCAGCAGGTCGGACCCGGTCAGGCCCTCCGACTGGATCATTACCCGGAGTCGGGCGACGGTGGCGGCTCCAGCCGACGACAGCGTTCTGGCCCGATAGGACCACTAGGGCCGCGTCCCAGCCGGCGGGCCGGCTACATAAGCCGGCAAGTTGACGAAGTCGCCTTGCGAGGCGACATTCTTCACGTAGAAGTAGGATTTCTGCCAGAGCTTCACCGACTGGATCAGCGTGATGGCAGGGAAGGGGTTGTCGGCTACCGGCCTCCGCACCGCGATGAAGGCGCCGCTCTGAGCCGGCATGCCCTGCATGCGGGTGCCGAGCTTGGACTGGAAGAATTCCCCCCAGAGCTCGAGGGTGGGAAGGACGCCAAGGAAGCCCTCGCACAGAGTGACGAAGGCAGACAGCAGCACCACCATGTTTGGAGTGAGGTGGTGCGGCTGGAGCTGGTAGAATTCGAGGAAGGAGCGGAAGAAGGCACTTGCAGGCAGGCCAAGGCCGCGCAGGAAGTGCGAGCGGAAGATTACCCGCTCGCCTTCCTCCGGCACCGGCGAGATCTCCTTCTTCGGCACAAGACGGACCCGCACCTGGTCCTCGCCGGGCAACCGCCGCGTCTTGCGGAGGAAGTCGATGTGGTCCGCGTGGACGTTGGAGCCGTCCCAGTCACCGCCGTGCTGCATGACGGTGAGAAGCTGATGAGAAAGGGCGCAGCGGCGACGAAACCACGGCGGCGAAGCTACGGGGTAGTGCGAAGACTAGAGGGACGGCGTGGCGGCGAGGGGCTGCAGCGACGGAGAGAAAGAAGAAGAAGATGGCGGAACGAGGGTGAGCGTGCGAGCGTCTGCCGCTCCCCCTCCTCCCCCTATTTATAGCCTCGTGCGGCGAAGCCAAGGAGGTGAGGCGTGGGGGAGAACGTGGGATTAACTGCGCCCACTCCCCCACGTCCCGCAATTATTGCGCCCTAACGGCGTGCGGAAACTGCCGTTGGAAGGTGAACAACCCATTTTGGGCCACAGAAAATCCACACCTAGGCCTAGGCGTGGAAGTGGTGGGCCCCGGCCTACAGCGGCGTCCCGTCACGCGCGTGGGCTGGCAGGCCTTTCCAGCCAGAGGGTGCCACGTGGCGCGCGGGCAGCAAGCGGCCGGCGCGCAACCCGGCGCGCACCAGCTGGCTCCCGCCTTCAGACTTCAAAACCTCGCCAAGACGGCGCACCTGATCAAGGCCGGCTCCAAGCTGCTGGCTCTTCAAAGATAGGAAGCTGATTGAGCTTCTCGTCCTCCTTTCAGCCTCGAAGTCCAACCAGCTTCGGGGACTATTGTCGGAGTAAATGGCCACGGGTAGCCTAACCGACTCCCCCTGGCTCTCCAAAAAATTATCAGGCCGATCGAGCCTTTGAGCATCCAAAGCACAGGGCCGCCTTCCCCTGGCCAGCTATCTCACATGCCGACTACCGGAAGGTGACCCGGACCCAAAAACCTTCCCGAAGAGAACCACAAGATGGCCGACTCCAGGAAGCCGGCCCCAAGGGGACCGACTCCCAGAAGCCGGCCACAAGAAGACCGACTCCCAGAAGCCGGCCAAGACTGCACCCTCCAGGGCTGCACCCACATAACGGTGATGAGACGGGGCGTGGCTACAGTACAGCCTGCCACCCCTGAATCCCGGAGCACGCGTGGCCACAGTGCGCCGTACGGGTCGGCCATCCCCCTTCCGGCGCGGCACTGTTGCCATGTTGACCATGACGCCACCCACGACAGGCGCCAGTACGGCCCGCGGGCGGCGGGCCCCTTCAGCTAGAGAGATGCTCAAAGGCGGCCAAGCCTCCCCCAGTCGGCCTGGGGCATAGCCGGCTACCTCCCTCCCTCGAAGTATGTGCATCATTAAGGAGACAAGACGAGGTAAGGCTACAGTGAGAGCCCCCCAGGCGGCGGCACTGTAGCCATGCTTACCTCGACAAAGCCCTCGCCATCAGGGGCGAGGCTACAGTAACCAGCCACCGACAAGACCCCCGGGCGGTGGGGTCAGCCAAGAGGCCGGCAGCCGGCGGGACCCACCAATCGGCGGGCCCCAGCGGCCGACGGAGAAGCCGGTGAATACAGACACTGACGGATAGGACCCGTGTCCAGCCGGATTACCATTGTACCCCCGGGGGGTAGGCCTATATAAACCCCCCAGGGCACCCATGCAAAGGGTTGATCTCAGATAGTTTTAGACACCACGTAGAGAGAAGAAGAAAGCTAGCCTTGCCCTTCTTCCTCCTCTAGCCAAACAGCTCAAGGAGCCATTTGTAGCTACTTGTGTTGATCTAGTGATCATGCGGAGACCCCGGAGAGCAGGACTAGGGGTGTTATCTCCATGGAGAGCCCCGAACCTGGGTAAGATTCGCCGGCGTGCATGTCTTCGCCTTATCCCGTTTCCAGGCACCGACGATGTCTTACTGGCTCCCACAATGATAAGCCACCCGTTGGCATATGTCGCACCTACCACCCGACACTCGTGGGCCCCCTGGAGCTCCACCGACCTCAACTCCAACTCCATATATTCGTGTTCGGGGAGAAAAAATCAGGGAGAAAGATTCATCGCGTTTTACGATACGGAGCCGCCGCCAAGCCCTAAAACCTCTCGGGAGGGCTGATCTGGAGTCCGTTCGGGGCTCCGGAGAGGGGAATCCGTCACCATCGTCATCATCAACCATCCTCCATCACCAATTCCATGATGCTCACTGCCGTGCGTGAGTAATTCCATTGTAGGCTTGCTGGACGGTGATGGGTTGGATGAGATTTATCATGTAATCGAGTTAGTTTTGTTAGGGTTTGATCCCTAGTATCCATTATGTTCTGAGATTGATGTTGCTATGACTATGCTATGCTTAATGCTTGTCACTAGGGCCCGAGTGCCATGATTTCAGATCTGAACCTATTATGTTTTCATGAATATATATGAGTTCTTGATCCTATGTTGCGAGTCTATAGTCACCTACTATGCGTTATGATCCGGCAACCCCGAAGTGACAATAATGCTTTGGTCCGGTACTCTATTAAAAGGAGGCCTTAATATCCCTTAGTTTCCATTAGGACCCCACTACCACGGGAGGGTAGGACAAAAGATGTCATGCAAGTTCTTTTCCATAAGCACGTATGACTATATTCGGAATACATGCCTACATTACATTGATGAATTGGAGCTAATTCTGTGTCACCCTATGTTATGACTGTTACATGATGAACCGCATCCGGCATAATTCTCCATCACCAATCCAATGCCTACGATCTTTTCACATATTGTTCTCCGCTTATTTACTTTGCCGTTGCTACTGTTATAATCACTACAAAACCCAAAAATATTACTTTTGCTACCGTTACCGTTACTTCCATATTACTTTGCTACTAAATACTTTGCTGCAGATACTAAGTTATCCAGGTGTGGTTGAATTGACAACTCAACTGCGAATACTTGAGAATATTCGTTGGCTCCCCTTGTGTCGAAGCAATAAATTTGGGTTGAATACTCTACCCTCGAAAACTGTTGCGATCCCCTATACTTGTGGCTTATCAGGGCGCATCTTCCCACATATGCGTCTAGACTGTGAAGCCATTGCTGGACTGCCCTGCCTTGAAGAAGCCCTTGACTGCTTCCGTGATGCTGGACTTCTGAACTTTGTGACTAACAAGGAGCAATGGAATGAAGAGCTTCTGCTACAATTTTATGCTACCCTCCACATTCGCGGCTACAACAGGGATCCGAAGACTTGGGTCCTTGAGTGGATGACAGGCAATGTCCATCATGAAGCCAAAGCTCTTGATATCATTGAGCTAACTGGCCTACCCACTCCAGGTGAACTCTTCGAGCCTGGTTGTCAGCTTCACCGCAATGCATTGGAGAGCATCTTTCAGAAGCCATAGCCCAACATGAGCCAAATGCTAAGCATGATGAAGCCTCTGCCACGCGACGCTGAATACCCAAGAGAGTTCTTTTATATCTTCAATGGCATCAGCTTCAATGCTCAAGACTTCTTTATCAGGCAACTGGCTGCATCAGGCTCTGATCTCTTTGGTCTGAAGTTCTACGCTCCATGGGTTATGCGCCTTATCAAGCTTCACTCTGCCGTCAACTATCAACCTTCTGCACGCAACCATCTGATATTTTTGCCAGAGGTTGATATGTCAGTTGAAGCCATATACCCAGAGCCTGCCAAGGAGCCTGTTTGTCTTCACAATGCTGATCACCAAAGCTTCACACAGCCCATTGAAGGAGTTCAGGCCGTCACTCGTGTTTATCCTTTGGCTGGCAATACACGCTTCCCTCACCGTGCCCATACTGAAGCCACTGAAAGCACTATTGCTCAAAGGCCTCGGAAGCGATCTCATGTTCTCAATGACCGAGAGCTTCTCATTGCTCTGCATCAGAAACAGGATAAGCATCACTACTGGCTGAAGCGGCAGATGCAAAGCCTCTTGGTGGACGTCAATCGCATTCGCAATCTTGCCACCAAGAATGCATTTGTCACTCATGAAACCTGTCGGAGGTCATGGAAGAGTTTGACATTGTTGAGTGCCGAAGCAGATCTTCAAGGCGATGGCTTCACTGAAAGATTCAAGTTTACCAAAAAAGGCTTTCGCCCCGCTTTATATATAAAGCAAAGATCACCAACAACCCAGTACAACACACGCCACCAAAACACACGCACACACCCAAGGCAGGATACATAGGCGCTGAGCGCAGCAACACCACCCCTAGCACTACAAGAGCCACCGGGGGCCTCAACCGTGAACACGCCACCGCGAAGAGAAGAAGCAACATACGACGGACCGTGGGCTCCAAGGCGGTGCCTACAGGAAGGTTACGACACCGAAGTGCCGCCACCGCCCGACCTAAGGATCAGAGTTTCCCCCGGAGCAACACGACGGGCTGGGAGAGTCGCGGCGACGCCTTCAAGAAGGGAACGAGCTTCGCCGTCGCCGGTCAATCCGAAGATAGAACAGGTTTTCACCCCGACCAATATTCACTGCCACCGAACGCCACACCCTGGCTACCACGCCGCCCACACGACCATGGACACTAGGCAGCACCAAGTCACGGGCTTTGCCCAGTGTCGGGTGGTTGGTGCGACATATGCCAAGGGATGGCTTATCATTGTGGGAGCCAATAAAACGTCGCCGGTGCCTGGAAACGGGATGAGGCGAAGACATGCACGCCGGCGAATCTTACCCAGGTTCGGGGCTCTCCGGGGAGATAACACCCCTAGTCCTGCTCTGCGGGGTCTCCGCATGATCACTAGATCGATAAGGGGTAGCTACAATCGCTCCTAGAGCTGTAGGAATCAAGGGAGAAGAAGAACAAGGCTAGCTCTTGCTTCTCTCTATCTATGGTGTGTGTGTGCTATGCTTGGAAGCCAAACATGCAGAGATGCGAACCCTTTGCATGGGTGCTCCGGGGGGTTTATATAGGCCTACCCCCCGGGGGTACAATGGTAATCCGACTGGGATCTGGTCCCAGCCGTCAGTGTCTACGCCCGCCGGCTTCTCCGCCGGCTGCTGGGTCCCGCCGGTTGGTGGGTCCCGCCGGCTGCCGGCTACCTGGTCGACAGGCCGGCCCCACCGCCTAGGGTTTTGTCGGCGGCTGCTTACTGTAGCCGCGCCTCTGATGATGAGGGCTTCGTCGAGGTGAGCGTGGCTACAGTGAGCCGCCTCGGGGGCTATCACTGTAGCCTCACCTCGTCTTGTCTCCTTAATGGGGCTCCTGCTTCGAGGGAGGGAGTGGCCGGCTTCTGGAGGCCGGCTATACTCTTGGCCGACTAGGAAGAGCCGGACTGCCTTCACGCCTCTCTCTGACTGAAGGGGCCCGCAGTCCTTGGGCCGTACAGGAGTGAGTCGTGGATGACGTCGTAGCTGGCGTGGCTACAGTGCCGGGCCGCACGGGAGACATCGCCCCCGTACGGCCTCCTGTAGCCATGCCCGCCTCGGGCTTAGGGGGTCGTGGGCCGCACTGTGGCCATGCCCCGTCAAGTCGTCGTTATGTAGGAGTGGTTGCGATCTTGGCCGGCTTCTAGGAGTCGGCGTCCTTCTTGGCCGGCTTCTTGGAGTCGGTGCGGCTGGGTCGCCTTCCGGGAGTCGGCTTTAGTGGCAGCCGGCCGGGGAAGGCGGCCCAAATGCTTGGAGTGCTTGAAGGCCCAAAGGCCTGATAAATTTTCTGAAGAGCCAGGGGTAGTCGGTTAGGCTACCCGTGGTCATTTACCCCGACAGTAGTCCCCGAAGCTGATTGGGCTTCGAGGTGGAGTGGGGTTCGAGAAGCTCGATCAGCTTCCTATCGTGACAAGCCGGCAGCTGGGAGCCGGCCTTGGTGCAGGCGCGCCGCCTTTAGTCGAATTCTTCTGGAGTCGGGGGGCGGGAACCCGCAGGCTCGTGCACCAGGCCGCGGGCCGGCCTCGGGCCGTGGCATGCCACGTGGCCGGAAAGCCTGCCAGCCCACGCGCGTGACGGGACGTCGCCGCAGGGAGGGGGCCCGCCACGTCCGCGCCCCGGCCCAGGCGCGGATCCTTTGTATCCTGAAACCGCCCGCACGTTTTGTGCGTAATAAATGCGAGACGTGGGGAGAGTGGGCGCAGTTAATCCCACGTCTCCCCCCCACGTCCGGCCTCTTCGGCCGCGTGAGGCTATAAGTAGGGGGAGGTGGAGGGCGGCAGACCCTCGCACGCTCCTCCTACTCCCTTTGTCTTCTTGCCTTGCTCGTTCTCGCGACAGCGCCTCGCCGCCGCGCTCTTCCTTCGCACGCTCCCCCGCCGCCGTGCTAGCTTCCGGTATGCCTCCCCACGTAGAGCAGCTTGGCGGGGATTGGGATGGCTCCATCGTCCATAACGACCACATCGACTTCCTCCGCGACACCCGGCGTCTGCCCAGCGCGGACAAAGTGGAGGTCCGCCTCGCGCCGGAGAAGGAAGTCAGGCCGGCGCCGCGGGATGGCGAGCGGGTGGTCTTCCGCTCGCACTTCCTGCGCGGCTTCGGCCTGCCAGTGAGCGTTTTCTTCCGCTCCTGGCTGGAATTCTACCAGCTCCAGCCGCACCACCTCACCCCCAACGCGGTGGTGCTGCTGTCGGCCTTCGTCACCCTGTGCGAGGGCTATCTTGGCGTCCTCCCCACCCTCGATCTCTTGGGGGAGTTCTTCCAGTCGAAGCTCGGCATGCGCGTGAGGGGCGTGCCGGCTCAGACCGGCGCCTTCATCGCGTCGCGGAGATCAGGCGCCGACAACCCCTTCCCCGTCATCACGCTGATCCAATCGGTTTACGTAGAGGAGTGGCAGAAGTCATACTTCTACGTGCGGAGCATCGCTCCTCGAGGTGACTACCTCAACCTGCCGGCTTACGTAGCCGGCCCGCCGGCGGGGAGGCTGCCCCAGTGGTCCTTCCGGGCGGTGACGCTGTCGCAGGGAGGAAACGCCGCCATCGCCCGCCTGCGGGTGATGGTCCAGTCGGAGGGCCTGACGGGGCCCGACCTCCTGGCCGCGTTCGTCACGCGCCGGGTCCTTCCGCTCCAGAGCCGGCCTCATCTGATCTGTCAGATGAGCGGCCAGCTCGATCCGAGCCGGATGTGCACCAAGGAGATGCCGCTGCCTGACGCCGCCGACATGGTGAACTACCTCGCCAATTGCCAGCTTTCCAAAGACTGGCAATTCGGCAAGGAGCCATACAGCCGCGCCAATCCTCCGCCTACGGTACGCTTCCCTTGTCTCTTTTTGTTTCTCTCTCTCTCAGCTTTGTCGCCGAGTTCCTCTGGGCCGACTCTAACCCAGTCGGCTCGCTCTTTTTGACAGAATCCTCTGCTTCGGCCGGCCGGTGGAGCGGACATGGAGCGCCGCTTCGTCCTCGACCGGACCGAGCACGACCAAGAGGACCCCGACCTGGGGGCGGTCCATATGCAGGACGCCGCCGAGCCGGCTGGCGGCCAAGCCGGCGGCGAAGCAGGCGGCTCCGGGTTCACCGCTACCTTCGAGGACTGGCCGGACGAGGACGAAGCCGAAGCCGTCCCGCATCGCCATCCGGCGTCCGGACGCGGCGCGGACTCCTCCGGCGCGCAGCCTGTTCGGGGTAGAGGCCAGAAACGTCGCGCCACCCAGGGCATGTTCGGTAGCCGGACGAAGAAGCCCAGGGGTGGGGCGGCGGCCACCAGGCGGGAAGAGGCGGCCGCGAAGGTGGCTCGTTTCCGCAAAGGGGTGAAGCAGCCGCAGACTGTGTCGGCGCAAGTTCTCTCTTTCTTCGTACTGTCCTTCTTTCTTTCCTTTGATGGTTCTTGAGCCTTCGTCTTCTTTTTCAATGGTCAGAGCTCCGCTATCACTTGAGCGGGCGGACGCCGGCTCCGTCATCGAGTCGCCAGGGGGCTCTGGGAGCACCACCTGCCGCGTAGATCCCCGCGCCGCCCTCCTGGAGGCGACAGAAAGGAACGCGCGGGAGGCGCGGGAGGAGCAGGAAGCGCGGGAGGCGGAGGCATGGAGGGCAGCCGCCGCCCATGCGGCTTGGGAGGAGGAGGCGGCGAAGGCGCTCGCCGAGGCCGCAGCCAAGGCCCAGGCGGAGGCTGAGGCCGAAGCGGCGGCAGGGGAGGCTTTGATGGTCACCCCCCTGCGTACCATGGCGCCCGGGGATGTGGATCCCTCGCCAGGGGGAGCCAGCGGTTCCCCGCCGGGGCTGGGGGGAAGCGGCGACGACGTCGTCATCTTGGGGGAGGCGCCGGGGCCGACTCCTCCGACTAGGACGACCCGAGGCCGCCAGCCTGAGCCTGCGCCCGCACAGTCGGCGGAGGGCGAGCCGGCCGCGGGAGCTGAGGTGGCGGTCCGGGCTCCGCCAAGCCGGCGTGCAGGGAAGGCCGTGTCTGAACCGCAGAAGGCTGCGTCGGAGCCACAGCCGGCCGTGGGCTCCAGCTGTCGGCCCGAGACACGGAGGCGGCCAGCGCTACCTCGGGGTGGACGCCGGGCGGAGGGTCGGCCGTGGTGAACATCGCTGCGCAAGACGTCCGGACCCGGCTGCAGAGCCAAGCCGCGGCGCTGAGGCAGTTCACCGACGAATTCCTCACCACGCGGGCAGCCATCCGGGTTAGTATTCTCATCTTGCTCTTTTTTGAACTTGATTTCTCTCATGGGGGCGCATCAGCGCACCCACTGGGTGTAATCCCCGAGTTCCGAGTCGGCTGCTGAGAAGGCGGCTTGGAACTTCTTGGAGATTTTGTTTTTGCTGCTTTTGTTCTTACGTCGGTCTTCTGTCCGTCTTGCAGGACTACCACAATCTCTGAGCGGCCGCCTTCAACTCCCAGGCTCGGGAGTTGACTCAGAAGACCGCCGATCTCACGGAAAGCCGAGGTATGTGACTTAACCTTTTTCTCATGTGGCGGCGCGTCAGCGCACCCACTGGGTGTAGTCCCAGAGATTCGGGCCGACTGCTGAGCAGTCGGCTCGAATCTTCCTTGATCATTCCTTATTGTTCTTCCTCTTCTTCTACCTCTACAGCAGCCAACGCCAGTCTGAGGGCACAGCTGGGGGAATCCCAGACTGCTCTTCGTGCCAAGGACGCGGAGCTCGCCGCCTTGGTGCAGGAGCGCGACCGCTTGGTCAAGAAGCTGGCCGACCAGGAGGAAGGCCACAAGGCTGCGCTGAAGGCTGCGCAGGATCGCGAGGCCGCCCTCCAGGCCAAGTTCGAGACGGAGGCGGCCGGCTGGGCGGAGGTCAAGCAGACTCTGGTCTCTGGCTATGGCCAGATTGAGGACCTGGTTGACGGTAGGTCATCTACCCCTTCGTCCTTTCCTGCCATCTGCCATTTGACTTGTTTTTCTGATTTTGGTGTTTTTCTTTCCTTTTCTTCTTCGCGCAGAGTACTTCCTCGGCTATTCCACTGCCGCCAACCAGGCCGTCGAAGCCCGTCGCCAGGCGAAGAGGCAAGCCGGCTTCGAGATCTCGCCAACCGCCGGCCGCTCGCTGGAGGAGCAGCTCCTGGCGATCCAGGCTCGCATCCAGCCAGCTCACAGGCTGCTCCGCCGGCTTCAGCGTGCCGGGTCGGTGGTCTTGGCCGCCCTCTGGCCCGGCCAAGTGGTCCCGCGCACTCCCAGTCGGACCGCCGACTGGCTGGAGGTGGCCGTCGGCTGCTTCGAGGCTTGGAAGGCGTCAGCGGCTCGCTCCGGCGCCAGGCGGGCGCTGGAGTTCATCAAGGCCTGGTATCCCGGCCTGAACCTGGACCAGCTGTCGACCTGGCGGCAGCAAGCCGACACGGAGCTGGAGCCGGCGCGGCCGGCCATCATTCGGCGAGCTTCGGCGATCGCCGACTACACCGACACCAACGTCTTCGCCCCCGAGGTGGATGACAATGGAGTCGCCCAGCCGGAAGATTGGTTCGGGCTGGACCCGGCGCATGGCGAGGACTCGGCGGAGGAGATCGACTCCAGCGACGAGGGCGAGGAGGAGGAGGAGGAGGAGGGTGAAGACGCCGAGCCGGCTGGTGGAGAAGCCGGCCAGCCTGACCGCGCCTCCAGCACTACGTCGCGTGCGAGTGCGTCTCCTGCCGCAGGAGGTGGTCAAGCCGGGACCAACTAGGCGGCCACTCCTTCAGCCGGCGAGCTGCCTTCGCCGACCAGCTCGGCCTCCGAGTCGCGCCTTAGTCTTCTTTCTTTTGTTTTCCTGTCTTGTTGCTTTTGAACAATGTTTGGTTAAGTCTGCACAATTCCACCCACTGGGTGTATTCAAACTTAAGTCTGTTGCCGGCCTGTGGGCGGCTTTATTTATATAAGTTATGCAATCGGTTTTTCCTTGTACTTTCGCTTTTTGTCCTTCTGCTTTTTTCCTTTGCCGCCCTCCCTTGGTTGCCGCCTCCCTAGTCAAACAGTTGCTCTGCAATCTGTAGCCAGGGAGTGCCTGGCCGATTGGGGAGGGGGAAGTACTTTTAGCTCTGCTGGACTTAAGCTAAGTTTTTTAGGAAGCCGGCCAGTCGGCTGATGTGACAGTCGGCAGGCATATATGGAGGCCGCCTTTTTGCTATATAGGTTAGTTGTTCCTTAGCCGTTTTTCGTGTGGGCGTCCTTTCTGTCTTCTCTCTTGCTAGTCGGACAGTCAGTTCTTTGAGCTGCGACTTTCAACAAGAGAGGACTTGGGAGCCGGCGCACTACTTTGCTGACTTCGGGAAGAACATAGAATATAGCTCAAGGCGGCCAGTCCCCGGGCCGACTAGTCGGACCCGGTGCCGGACAAGATTTCAAAATGTAATAATACATTCATGGATATGACACTCGTCATTCATAGATAAATAAAAGGCAGTCCCCGAGTACTGTTCGGGGGCCTGTTGGTTTGTAACTTAATACAAAAGGGGGTAGCGTGATACATACTGCTTTTCAGCTGTAAAATCGTCTTAGGAGATTTGCGTTCCATGGTCGCTCCGACTCCTTGCCGGAGTCGTCTCTCTTGCGTGCTCTTGGCTTTTGCGCGTCGATCAGGTAGTAGGAGTCGTTGCCGAGTGCCTTGCTGACGACGAAGGGGCCTTCCCAAGGGGCCGAGAGCTTGTGCTGGCCGGCTGTTCGCTGGATCAGCCGGAGCACAAGGTCGCCCTCTTGGAAGGATCTTGGCTTGACCTTGCGGTTGTAGTAGCGGCGCAGGCCTTGCTGGTAGATGGCGGACCGGCTGAGGGCCAACAGCCGGCCTTCTTCCAGTAGGTCGACGCCGTCTTCTCTTGCTTCTTTGGCTTCCTCCTTCGTGTACATGGTGATCCGAGGCGAGTCGAACTCGATGTCTGTTGGGATGACAGCCTCGGCACCGTACACAAGGAAGAATGGAGTGAAGCCGGTTGACTTGTTGGGTGTAGTTCGCAGACTCCAGAGGACAGCCGGCAGCTCTTCGAGCCAGCAGCCGGCCGATCGCTCGAGTGGTACAACCAATCGGGGCTTGATGCCGAAGAGGATAAGTCCATTTGCTCGCTCGACCTGGCCGTTTGACTGCGGGTGGGCAACGGATGCTAAGACCAGTCGGATGCCCTGTGTTGCGCAGAAACGTGCCAGTGCGCCTTTGGCGAAGTTCGTGCCGTTGTCGGTGATGATGCTGTGCGGCACGCCGTACCGAGTAGTGATGTCGGTGATGAATGTCACGGTAGTCGGCCCGTTCAGCTTCTTAATTGGCTTGGCTTCAATCCACTTTGTGAAGTTGTCCACAGCAACGAGTAGATGTGTCAAGCCGCCGCGGGCTGTCTTGAAAGGGCCCACCATGTCCAGTCCCCAGACGGCAAAAGGCCAGGTGAGGGGAATGGTCTTGAGGGCAGAAGCCGGCAGGTGTTGTTTTGGAACTGAAGACTTGACATCCTTTGCAGGTCTTGACTATTTCTTTAGCATCCTCCAAGGCAGTCGGCCAGAAGAACCCATGGCGGAAAGCCTTGGCCACGAGGGATCTTGAGGCGGCGTGATGACCACATTCGCCTTGGTGGATGTCTTTGAGGATTGCCACTCCTTTTTCTGGCTCGACGCAACGCTGGAAGACTCCAGTGACGCTGCGCTTCACAAGCTCCCTGTTGATTATTGTGTATGCTGCGGCTCGTCGTTGCACTAGTCTTGCTGCGATCTCGTCAGCCGGCAGCTCTCTGCTGACTAGGAACTTGAGGATGGGCTGGGCCCATGAGGGAGCTGTGACTTCTTCTGCTGTTAATGTGGCCACCATGACTCGGGTGGGTGGGTTGGGTGTTGCGTTGGAGTCGGCCATCGCTTCTTGTGTCGTTGTAGTCCCCGGGCCGACTGCTGCAGTCCCCGGGCCGGGTTCTGAAGTCCCTGGGCCGGGTGCGACTACGTCAGTCCCCGGGGCAGTCGTCGAAGTCCCCGTGCCGCCTACGGGATTTCTTGAGCCGGATCCGGCTGTTTCTGGTGCAGGCGGTACGAAGATGGAATCCGACTCTGGAGACGGCTTGATGGACGGCTTGAGGAGGCGCTGGAGGGAGACGCCAGTCGGTATGGCTTGTCGGGTGGAGCCGATCCGTGCTAGGGCATCTGCTTGGTCGTTGTCGGCCCTTGGCACGTGAAGGAACTCGCACCCTTCGAAATATCCGCTCATCTGCTGGACGAGGAAACGGTAGCTTGCCATGTTTGCGTCCTTGGCGTCCCAGTCGCCAGATGATTGCTAGACCACCAAGTCTGAGTCGCCGTAGCACAGGATCCGGCGTATGCCGAGTTCTTTGGCCAGCCGGAGCCCATGTACGAGCGCTTCGTACTCGGCCACGTTGTTGGAGGCGGCGAAGTGGATCTGCAGCGTGTACTTGAGCTTGTCGCCTTTGGGAGAGGTGAGGACGATGCCGGCTCCCAAGCGGGTGCGCATTTTGGACCCGTCAAAGTGCATCCGCCAATGGGTGGAGTCGGGAGCCGGCGGTAAGTACTGGGTCTCGGCCCAATCGACGAGGAAGTCGGCCAATGCTTGCGACTTGATGGCGGTGCGGGGTTGATAGAAAATCGTGTAGGGTGCCAAGGCGATGGCCCATTTGGCCACCCGGCCGGATGCATCCCGGCTGCCTGTAATCTCGGCGAGCGGGGCAGTGCACACAACCGTGATGGGGTGCTCTTGGAAGTAGGGCTTCAATTTCTTGGCAGCGAAGTACACCCCATAGCACATCTTCTGGTAGTGCGGGTAGTATTGCTTTGAGCTAGACAGTACTTCGCTGAGATAGTAGACCGGCCTCTAGACCAGCTGGGCTCGGCCTTCCTCCGGGCGCTGGACCACAACAACAGTGCTGACGACTCGGCTTGTCGCGGCGATGTAGAGGAGCATGGGCTCCTTCTCAGTCGGCGCAGCCAGGACAGGCGGAGTGGTCAACATTTTCTTCAACTCATGAAAGGCTTGGTCGGCTTGATCATTCCACTCAAAGTGAGTGGACTTCTTCATGAGTCGGTACAGGGGGAGAGCCTTCTCTCCTAGTCGGCTGATAAAACGGTTCAGGGAGGCTCAGCAGCCAGTGAACTTCTGCACATCTCGCAGCTTGGTGGGAATCTCCATCCTCTCGATGGCTTTGATCTTGAAAGGGTTGCACTCAATGCCGCGTGCGGAGACCAGGAAGCCTAGCAGCTGGCCGGCTGGCACCCCGAACACGCACTTCTCGGGGTTGAGCTTGATCTGGAATCGGCGCAAGTTGGCAAATGTTTCCTTCAGGTCTTCCAGCAAGGTACCACGCTTCTCTGTCTTCACCACAATGTCGTCTACGTAGACGTGGGCATTTCTGCCGAGTTGTTTCAAGAGACATTTCTGCATGCAACGCTGAAAAGTGGCACCGGCGTTTCTCAAGCCGAATGTCATTGTCAGGTAGCAGAAAGCTCCAAAAGGGTGTGATGAAGGCAGTCTTCAGGCGGTCAGCTGGGTCCAACTTGATTTGATGATACCCTGAGTATGCATCCAAAAAACTCAACAGCTCGCATCCGGCTGTGGAGTCTATCACTTGGTCAATCCGTGGCAAAGCAAACGGATCCTTTGGGCAGGCCTTGTTCAAACTTGTGTAGTCTATACACATGCGCCACTTGTTATTCTTCTTCAAAACCAGAACTGGATTGGCAAGCCATTCTGGAAAGAACACTTCCATGATGAAGCCGGCTGCAAGGAGCCGGGCTATCTCTTCTCCCACGATTCTTCGCTTCTCTTCTGATAGTCGGCGGAGGGGTTGCTTGACCGGCTTCGCATCAGCTCGGACATGTAATCTGTGCTCGGCGAAATCCTTCGGGACACCCGGCATGTCCTTTGGGGACCATGCAAAGATGTCTCGATTCTCACGGAGGAAATCGGCGAGCTCGCCTTCCTATTTACTGTCCAAGTTCGCCCCAATCACGGCGAACCTCTCCGGGTGCTCCGGGTCTAGAGGTATCTTCTTCGTCTCTTTCGCAGGCTGGAAGGAGCCCTACGCATCACAGTCCTTGGGGTTGGGGGACAAGGACCGCTGCTTGCCGGCCATGGCCACAACCCGTTCCAACATCTTCTTCTCTTCGGCCACCACGAGGGACTCGGCCAGCCGGCTACTGGCCATGGCGCACTCGGTGGACTTCTTGTAGTCGCTGGCTACCGTGATGATCCCCTTCGAGCTCGGCATCTTCATCTTCAGGTAGGCATAGTGGGGCACAGCCATGAACTTGGCCAAAGCAGGTCGGCCAGTAGTGCATGATAGGGGCTCTCCAAATCCACCACCTCGAACCATATTGCTTCCCGGCGAAAGTGATCTTTGTCTCCGAAGAGAACATCCATTTTGATCTTGCCGATTGGAGAGCAGGATAGGCCGGGTACGATACCATGGAAGACGGTGCGGCTCGGCATGAGCTGCTTTGCTTTGATGTTCAGCTTGTCCATGGTGTCGCGGTACAGTATGTTGATACTGCTTCCGCCGTCTATCAGGACGCGGGAAAATCCGGCGGCTCGCCTCTCCGTCGCAAGGGTGACGTCCAAGACCATAGCATAGGAGCCAGGCGAAGGCATCACCTCTGGGTGGTCGGCCTGGCTCCAGCTGATGGGCTTTTCTGACCAGTGCGTGAACTCGGCGGTGCTAGAGGCGACTGCGTTTACTTCTTGGTGTTGCCGGCGTCGGCTGCGCTTGTCGTCGACTTGACTCGTGAAGACGACGTAGGCATCGTGCGCTTCGGGGAACTCGTCTTGGATGGCGCCGACTGCCGTCCGGGCCGCCGGCTGCTGGGGAGCTGGAGGCGGCGGGCCGGGAGGCGGAGGCGGCACCATCCCTTCGCCCTTGGTGATGCGGGTGAGCCAGTGGCATTTCCGTGTTGTATGGTTGGACGGCTTTGCGCCGCTGTGGAACTTGCAGGGAGCATCGAGTGCTTGTTCGTAGGAGAAAGACGGCTGCCAAGGGGGCCGGCCACCCTTCTTCTTGGGGGCGGGCCGCTCTTCGGGCTGCTCGTCTTCAATGGTGGCCACCTGCCGACTGGAGGAAGTCGGCATGGGGCCCTTGCGCTTGTGGTCGTTCTGGTAGGAGCGCCGGTTTGGGTCGCCAGCCGGCGTCTTGGGAGCCGGAGCAACTACCTTCCCCGAGGCGTCCACTCGGAGCTCGGTCTTCATGGAGGAGTCGGCAGTGGCATACTTGTCGGCGGTGATCAGCAACTCATCGAGGGTAGCCGTCTCGTCGCAGAGGAGTCGGTGCTTGAGGAGGGTGCCCTCTCGGCACCCGGCGGTGAAGTACTCGATGGCCTGGACCTCGTGCACTCCCTCGCAGGAGTTGTGGAGCTCGGCCCATCGCGTGAGGTAGTCGCGGGTCGACTCGTTGGGCCCTTGGACGCAGAGGGAGAGCTGGCGAGGCTTGGGAGGCCGCTTGTAGGTGCTGGTGAAGTTGCGGACGAAAACTTCGGTGAAGTCCAGCCAACTGTTAATGCTGTAGGGCTTGAGGCTGTTGAGCCACGTACGCGCCGTGCCTTGCAGCATCAACGGGACGTACTTCACGGCGACGCGCCGATTGCCGTTGGCGATGCTGACGGCTGTGGAGTAGTTGATGAGCCAATCTTCCGGCTTCACTGAGCCGTTGTACTTGGGCGTGTCTCTAGGGAGCGAGAACCCTTTGGGGAAGGGCTCGTCGCGGATGCGGGGGACAAAGCATGGCGGGCCGACATCGTCTTCTTCTTCTAACGCCAAGGATCGAGCTAGGCGGTCGATCCTGTGGCGGGCGTCGTTCTTACCGACTCCTTCCCGGCGGCCGAGTCGGTCGCCGAGAGTCGGATGGGTGATAGGCGGTGGAGTGAGGCGTCTTTCTCTTCGAGGCGGGGGAGGAGGCAGGTTTCCTTGGTGTTCTACAGCTCGAGGGTGGCCCTCCGCGTCGCGCTCGATGGTAATGCGAGTCCGGCTGCGGCTGGCAGCCGGCTCCTTATCTTTCTTCTGGTACGCACCACTCGCATTTGGCGAGCGGGACGTCGCGGCGTGCTCCCGGCGCGGGGGATGGCTATCAGGTCAGGCGCCGGCTTCGTGCCGTTCTGCAGCCGCGTCGATCAGCTGCTGGATCCGTCTTGTCATGTAGGGGAGCTCGTCGGCTCCCAGCCCATTGAGCTCCTCTGCAGCCGCCTGAGCGGCTCGCAGATTCTCGAGCGGGGTGGCGTAGATGGGACGATCTGCGCCCAGCATGCTGGCAACGGCCGCGCCGCGCTTCTGGACGAAGCCGGCTCGGCTCGGGCCGCTAGGCGGCGGTGTCCCGAAGGCGGCGCGGTCGACTTCGCGCTGGTGGGCCTCGGTGAGGCGTCTCATCGAGGCTATCTTATTGCTCTCCGAGATGAGGGCAAGGCGGCGTGCCTCCAGGGTCTCGGCGTCGGCGTCGGCCGGGATGGGGACGGAGAGGTCGTGCATCGCCGCTTGTTGAGCGTCGCGGGCGTTCTCGCCCGAGTTGGAGACGTGGCTGATGACCAGCACTTCGGTGACAGCGCTGCTGCCGCTGTCAGCTCGAGGGAGGGGGTCGTCGAAGACCACCACGTCGGAGGGGTAGGCGTCGAGCGACGCGGTGTCGGAGTCGATGAGCATCGGGTCGGTGGAGCCGACCGACTCCATGTCCGCAGCGGGCTCGCTGGAGACGTGAAGTTGGTCGAGGAGGCTGACGAGGCGGCTCTCGGGGTAGTCGGTGCCTGCGTCGGACGCAGGCTCGTCGGAGATGCGAGTCTCGCCAAGCAGATCGGCGAGGCGGCTCGCTGCGCAGGCATCGTCGTCGCCTTGCAGCGCGTCGGGGCAAGCGCCATCGGGCACAGCAGGCTGACTGCGCTTGGGGGGAAGAAAGAGGGTTCCCGTCCAGAACAGGTCTCCGGACGACGGTGCACCTAGCCCCACGGTGGGCGCCAAATGTCGGGTGGTTGGCGCGACATATGCCAAGGGATGGCTTATCATTGTGGGAGCCAATAAAATATCGCCGGTGCCTGGAAACGGGATGAGGCGAAGACATGCACGCCGGCGAATCTTACCCAGGTTCGGGGCTCTCCGGGGAGATAACACCCCTAGTCCTGCTCTGCGGGGTCTCCGCATGATCACTAGATCGATAAGGGGTAGCTACAATCGCTCCTAGAGCTGTAGGAATCAAGGGAGAAGAAGAACAAGGCTAGCTCTTGCTTCTCTCTATCTATGGTGTGTGTGTGCTATGCTTGGAAGCCAAACATGCAGAGATGCGAACCCTTTGCATGGGTGCTCCGGGGGGTTTATATAGGCCAACCCCCCGGGGGTACAATGGTAATCCGACTGGGATCTGGTCCCAGCCGTCAGTGTCTACGCCCGCCGGCTTCTCCGCCGGCTGCTGGGTCCCGCCGGCTAGTGGGTCCCGCCGGCTGCCGGCTACCTGGTCGACAGGCCGGCCCCACCGCCTAGGGTTTTGTCGGCGGCTGCTTACTGTAGCCGCGCCTCTGATGATGAGGGCTTCGTCGAGGTGAGCGTGGCTACAGTGAGCCGCCTCGGGGGCTATCACTGTAGCCTCACCTCGTGTTGTCTCCTTAATGGGGCTCCTACTTCGAGGAAGGGAGTGGCCGGCTTCTGGAGGCCGGCTATACTCTTGGCCGACTAGGAAGATCCGGATGACGTCGTAGCTGGCGTGGCTACAGTGCCGGGCCGCACGGGAGACATCGCCCCCGTACGGCCTCCTGTAGCCATGCCCGCCTCGGGCTTAGGGGGTCGTGGGCCGCACTGTGGCCATGCCCCGTCAAGTCGTCGTTATGTAGGAGTGGTTGCGATCTTGGCCGGCTTCTAGGAGTCGGCGTCCTTCTTGGCCGGCTTCTTGGAGTCGGTGCGGCTGGGTCGCCTTCCGGGAGTCGGCTTTAGTGGCAGCCGGCCGGGGAAGGCGGCCCAAATGCTTGGAGTGCTTGAAGGCCCAAAGGCCTGATAAATTTTCTGAAGAGCCAGGGGTAGTCGGTTAGGCTACCCGTAGTCATTTACCCCGACACCCAGGAGCACCGCGACACCACCACCAGGGCCGCTGCCCCAGCATCCAGGACCTTGACGCCACCTCACCCGCCTCCCACCGCTATCCCAACCAAAGAGACGAATGGAAAGGAACCGCCTTTCTCACTCCTGAGCAGTCCCCAGCGTCGAGACCCGATAGACCGGCCAAAACTGGCCACCATCGACCCGTCCTACTGCCGGGCCCGAGACGAGCTCGGTCCTGCTTCCGGGCACGAGACGAGTCAGGTCCTGCTGCCGGGCACGAGACGAGTCCGATCCTGCTGCCGGGTGCGAAACGAGTCCAGTCCTGCTGCCGGGCGCGAGACAAGCTCGGTCTTGCCGCCGGGCGCGAGACGGGCGATGGGCGCCGCTGGGAGAGGGCCAACCCTCCGATGAAGGTAGTGCCCGAACGACGGGGAGAGGAATCGAAGGTCGCCAAGACCGCTCACCGACAAGCACACGCCGAAGAAGTCCAGCCGCCGCCGTGAAACGACCCAGACCACGACCATGGGCCACCACCACGCTGTGGCAGCCCACATCCACGTCGGGACCCCGAGGGGCAGCCCCGAACCCTCGCCACCACCCTCGCCGCCAACAGCCGCCGCACGCAAGGTCGGCCGAAGCCCACACCACCGCCAGCGCCACCACCAGCACGAACCACCACCTCCACCACCATGCTGCCACTACACCTATCACCGCAGAGATGGCCGACCGCGGCCCAAGCTGCCCACAGAGACCCAGCTCGCGCCGCCCGCCAGATGTGGCAGCCGCGGCATCCGCCGCCGCCAGCGCAAGGACGGGCACGCCACCGCCGGCGCCGCCGACCAAGCCCCTGCGCCAGATCAAGCGGATCTGGGCAGAGCCTCGCCCACGCGCCGCCTCCCGAGCCGGAGCACCGCAGCCGCTACGCTTCACCACGACGCGTTGATACATCTCCAACGTATCTATAATTTATGAAGTATTCATGCTATTATATTATGCATCTTGGATGTTTATGGACTTTATTATGCACTTTTATATTACTTTTGGGACTAACCTATTGACCCAGAGCCCAGTGCCAGTTCCTGTTTTTTCCCTTGTTTCAGTGTTTCGAAGAAAAGGAATATCAAATGGAGTCGAAACGGAATGAAACCTTCTGGAGAAGTTATTTTTGGAAAGAAAGCAACCCGGGAGACTTGGAGTCCACGTCAAGAAAGCAACAAGGAAGGCACGAGGCAGGGGGGCGCGCCCACCCCCCTGGGCGCGCCCTCCACCCTCGTGGGCCCCTCGTGGCTCCCCTGACATATTTCTTCCGCCTATATATATATATCCATATACCCTAAAACGATCGGAGAACATAATAGATCGGGAGTTCCGCCGCCGCAAGCCTCTTTAGCCACCAAAAACCAATCGGGACCCTGTTCCGGCACCCTGTCGGAGGGGGGAACCCTCACCGGTGGCCAACTTCATCATCCCGGCGCTCTCCATGACGAGGAGGGAGTAGTTCACCCTCGGGGCTGAGGGTATGTACCAGTAGCTATGTGTTTGATCTCTCTCTCGTGTTCTTGATTTGGCACGATCTTGATGTATCGCGAGCTTTGTTATTATAGTTGGATCTTATGATGTTTCTCCCCCTCTACTCTCTTGTAATGGATTGAGGTTTCCCTTTGAAGTTATCTTATCGGATTGAGTCTTTAATGATTTGAGAACACTTGATGTATGTCTTGCCGTGCGTATCTGTGGTGACAATGGGATATCATGTGACTCACTTGATGTATGTTTTGGTGATCAAGTTGCGGGTTCCGCCCATGAACTTATGCATAGGGGTTGGCACACGTTTTCGTGTTGACTCTCCGGTAGAAACTTTGGGGCACTCTTTGAGGCTCTATGTGTTGGCTGAATAGATGAATTTGAGATTGTGTGATGCATATCGTATGATCATACCCACGGATACTTGAGGTGACATTGGAGTATCTATGTGACATTAGGGTTTTGGTTGATTTGTGTCTTAAGGTGTTATTCTAGTACGAACTCTAGGGCTGTTTGTGACACTTATAGGAATAGCCCAACGGATTGATTGGAAAGAATAACTTTGAGGTGGTTTCGTACGCTACCATAATCTCTTCGTTTGTTCTCCGCTATTAGTGACTTTGGAGTGACTCTTTGTTGCATGTTGAGGGATAGTTATATGATCCAATTATGTTATTATTGTTGAGAGAACTTGCACTAGTGAAAGTATGAACCCTAGGTGTCGTCGAATTGTCACGGCAGATGTCCTAGTGTCAGGACTTAGTCGTGAGGCCAACGCATCTATGTAGTAGCTTGAGAGGGGTTGAGCGGAATAGAGAGACGCAACACAAGACGAGGATTTAGACAGCTTCGGGCCCCGGGAAACATCATCCGGTAATAACCCTACATGCTGTTTGTGGCTAGGTCTCATTATCATCACCACGGAGTCGCTGGTAAACCGGCTCTTTGTGTCTAGCCCTAAAGATTGTTTCTTCTTGCTTGTCCTTCTTTGGGGAGCCCTATCCCTCCTTATATAAGTTGAAGGGGCGGGTTACATGTGGAGTCCTATTAGGATTAAGACTAGTCTACCTTCTAATACAAACCGGATACAAGTCCGGGTCGTGACTCCTTGTAAGGGAAATATTCTTCACGCCTTTCCTCTTAAACCGGCCCACCATTAACATAAATCGGCCTTTTGGGCCTTGGGCCTTGTCATCCGTCTGACCCGCCCGCTGGGTCACCAGTGAGTCATAACGACCAGGCGGGTTGCTTGTAAACCGCCAGGTCAGGGCGGGTCGCCAGTGAATCGCCAAGTGTCAGTCGGGTCTCAAGTAAACCGCCAAGTCCGGCCGGGTTATACTTCCGGCCGGTTTACACCGCGGGGTATATCCCCGACATTAGCCCCCAGTTTAATTTGGATTTATCCATGTTAAACTGATCCTGTAAAATAAACGCAAGAACAAACTTGACAGATTATGCTCCGGGTTCAGAATTCTTGTAAACTGGCACCTGATCATCATTAACTCCTTGTCATTTCCTTCTTCTAGAAAATCCAATTCAATTAGCCAGCTTCATACTCAATTTGCTGACATTGGTTTCTCAAAGAGAAATATTGTGAAGAATAATCCACTTGAGTCGGCTTCCAAAGCGCCAGCTTAAGAAATATTTGGTCTTGAAATACTCATCTGATATTCAGCCGGTTTGAAGATGTAAAACTTGCCGGTTTAATATTACCAAAATTACCGGTTTGTAAATATGGATGGCACCGAGTCATAATTGTTACCGACGCCGGGTCATAATTGTTGCAAACACCGAGTCAATCTGGTTTGCTCAGAACTGAGAATTTGAAGATTTTTCTCCCTTATATCCATATTACCTGTAGCCCCCAAGTCTTGAGCAGAACAAAGTGATGGCTGAAAACTTGTTTCCATATAATTACTGCCACTTTGAAGAAATCCATGTTGTTCATCTCAGCCACTATTAAAAACTGAATACTCCATATATGTAGCCCCCAAGTGCCGGGTCATTATGCAATAATGAGCAGGGACTTTATAAATATGATCATGTAGATTTGAACAATAATGTGTAGCCCCCAAGGGCCGGCTCAGTAAGATAATATTGAGCTGGTACTTTATATATACTTCTTTGAAAAGAACATCATATGATGTAACCCCCACCATGGGGCTTGAATTGTTGACAGGAGCAATTGGTAGCCCCCAAGGGCCGGCTCATTATGATGTGATGAGTCGGGTCTTCAATAAGGCCAATAAAAATGACTTTGCATTAGCCCCCAAGTGTCATGGTGCATGCTTGCAGCGACATGAGACTTGCATGTAATCTCAATTTGAATAATGTAGCCCCCAAGTGCCGGGTCGTAAGCCTGCAGCGACTCAGGACTATTCCTTCCATTGTAGAATAAATCATATCCTTTGATAAAATAATAGCCATTGCGCTAAAGCGACTTTGAAAACCTCAATAATACCGGTTATTAATAACCATAATAAAATCCAGCCATGTTGGCTATTCAAGATAATATAATCCGGTATGAAAACCTTATTCATTCAATATCATAATGAAAATTCAGCCAAGTTTGGCTATTTGAATAATATAACCTAATGATTTATAAGCGCATGATTCCAATGGCGCAATCCAAATATATACTGGCGACTTATAGTCCAAATCCGGATTATGACTGATCATATACTGACAACTTGTAATTGAAAGTCAAACCGGGTGAACGAATGTCGGTTTATCAAAATAGTAGAAATATCATCCAAGACTTCATTCCGGGTTGTAATAAACACCGGTTTATTCCGTACTGGTGACATTGAGTCAAAACCATACCGGGCTGATAGTCTCCGGATTATAATTTGATTGTATACTGTCAACTTGTAGTTGACAGCCTAACCGGGTTGATAAACACCGGTTTAAAAACATCACAAATCTTATGAAAACAAAGAAAACTCAGCAAAAGGCAAATAAAAACCGTTGTAGTTGAGGCTTTTCACGGGCTGCCAGGCCCCAAATTCGATCAAGAGGTGTAGCTATGGTTCGGATACGACCAAGCCCCCAAGTGATGCTGTGGCATTGCGCCGATCAAGAGGTGTAGCTTGGTTCGGATACGACCAAGCCCCCAAGTGATGCTGTGGCATTTCGCCGATCAAGAGGTGTAGCTATGGTTCGGATACGACCAAGCCCCCAAGTGATGCTGTGGCATTTCGCCGATTAAGAGGTGTAGCTATGGTTCGGATACGACCAAGCCCCCAAGTGATGCTGTGGCATTTCGCCGATCAAGAGGTGTAGCTATGGTTTGGATACGACCAAGCCCCCAAGTGATGCTGTGGCATTTCGCTGATCAAGAGGTGTAGCTATGGTTTGGATACGACCAAGCCCCCAAGTGATGCTGTATAAAGCTTTGATAAGCTGAATCAAGGGTAAACCGGACGCCGCTTTATGAAATAGAAACCCCCACGTGATCAATAATATGATAAGCCAATAAGGCAGGATACCCATGTTTGAACCGCGCGTCATGGCAGCAGGTCCTCTTCAACAACCTTTAACTTTTTGCAAGAGATAAATTCTTCTTGAACCGGGATTTTGAATCGGATATTGAGAGCTTCGAACCTTTGTGGGAGACATATTTCCCTTGAACCGGATTTTAAACTGGAATCTTCATTTTCAGCCGGAAATTTTCTGACGGCCTTTAAACTCGAACTTGCGAGAAGTTATTTCCTTTTTGAACCGGACATTTTCAAACTGGATTTGAGAGCTTCAGAGCTTTGTGGGAGACAGATTTCCCTTGAACCGGATTTTAAACTGGAATCCTTTCTGATGACCCGAAACTTCTTCATTGAGCCAGGATTTTGTAACTGTCATATACTTTCTAAGCCGGAAATTTTCTGACGGCCTTTAAATTTTCATCAATATAGCAGTAGCCTCCGGGACCGGGTTATCTTTCCCTCCATCGTCCTGGGGTTCTTAAATTTGCTGAAACTGGCAAGATTTGCTGAGTCATGTCATCGTAGCCCCCGAGTCTCAAAGGTGACTCAAGGAGTTGCCTTGAAACTCTCCATATTTGACCGTGATATAAACCGGCATAACTTGTATATCATTGGTGTTGATAGCACGATGTGAATCCACAGAAGGTTGAGGTGACTGCGGCGGGCTGTAAATGATCCTGTATGAGCCGTGTCAGCAACTCGGCCAATGGTTCCTTCCAACTGGTGATTTGAAGTTAACCAAACTATAGTGGTGGCGACTTGTGCGCCTGCCCATTGAGCCACCCAGTGCAGACGACGGTTGATAGTATATGATGATTTGCCTCCATTTTGTTGAAAGAAAAACCGGGCTACCCTAGCTGTGACTTGCTCATACTAATAAACAGCTCATGCAGATAGGTGCGGCCCGGTATGTTGATGTAGACCAGGCCGCGAGAAACGGACAACAAAGACGACCACAACATCAGAGGCAGCTCGGACAGATGAGTCGGCCGTGGCGTTGTAAACCGGCGCGGGCGGGACAATCGGTCGCGGGGGCAGACAATAAGTCAATCGCATGTGTTGATGTAGTGGGGGTGGCAACCTATGCAGGATGAGCGCTAGTGCAAAAAAAAATTATTTTGTCACGCCCCTTTTGCAACACCTTTTTGTAAGGAATAATGGTCCTGCGAAAAAAAATATCATAGACCAAGTAATTGTTCTTTGATAAAAACAATATGTGCTAATATAGTAAACTTGGACAAATATCACCTGAGTTGCCCAAATGACTTGTGTATGACATCCGTAGATGATCTTCAATAATTTCAATGGCGATTTAAGCCCTCTCTGGCCGGCTTATCCATACTGGAATATTTGCATTGATGCTTCTGTTGTAACACTAGCTCCGCCTTTTCTTTTTCTTTGCCGACAGGCTCCACTTGTGTCCATTGGACAGTGCCAAAACCAGTGTTGCATTGTAGCTTTATCAGCCAGAGACAAATAACCAACAACAGCAAAAACAGTAATCTGATGTAATTCTGAGGAACTGCAGCCTCTTTCTTTTCTTTCTCAACCTCCCAGTCCGCTCCTGCTTTCCTTTCTTCAGGAAACAGCTAGTAGCTTTCAAGTGAGCATGCAAGGGCGCAGCCGGGGTCGTGCGGGAGCCCAGTGGGTAACCGGCGACGGGCAACTTGACATCCAGCAGAAGCGGAGCCAGCGGGCCGGAGTACCGTGAAGGAGACAATCCATGCAGCTCCAAAACGGAAACAACAGCGGGCGTAGGCACGGCGTCGTAACACACACGGGTGGCTTGTGCGGCCGCTCGGCGACGGGCACGCAAGCGCAAAAATAAGGCCGAGGCGTGCCACAACCAGCGAGGACGATGCGGCTTGACTCAGCGGCGACTCGGCAAATTTGATGGACGTGACCCGCAGCACAGCCGGATACACGGCAGAGGCGGAGAAGCGTTGAATCGGGGCGGCTCATGGCGGCTCACAGCAGTGGCTCGGAACAGCGGTTCAAGGCGGCAACAAAGGCGGCGGCTCAAAGTAGCAGCTCGGAGGCAGCGTGCAGCAAAATCGGCTCGGTGGTGCGGCGGTGGAGACACCGGCTTGCGGCGGACGGCAAGGCCTCTCGAGGTGGCCCGGGACAGCAGCGGTTTATCCAACACCGACGAGGAGACGCCACAGTAACAATTTAGGCAGGCGGCAGGGGCAGAACGAGGAGGAGCCTGACACGGCGTCTCTGATGCAGAAGCGAGCAATGAGGCGAGGGGAGTAGCCCAGTGGAGGTGGAGACGACGCGCCACAGATGAGGTGAGGCGGCGGCAACTTAGCGCAAGGCCGCGGGGGCGAGGTGGCCAGGAGTAGAAACGGAGCGCTGTCGGGATGAATCCGGGACGGCTCGATGAGTCGGGGCCACTTGGCGCGGTGGCTGAAGCAAATCGACTCGGAAGTGGCCGTGGACGTTTCAGAACACGGCCGGGATGACTTGGAGTGGCGAAGGCAAGTCCGAGCAGGGGCAATGAAGGAGAATCCAAGTGGATATGGCTTGAAGGCGGAGACCAAGATGACTCGAGGCCGGGTCGTGGATGGGTCAAGGCGAGGCAGCGCTGGCGAGAGCGGCTCGAGCCCCCCTGGCGAGGTGAATCCGGGCTTGGAAGGCGACAGCTCGGGACTGCACAGTGTAGGCAGAAACGGAGTCGCGCGGTGGCAAGGTGAGCCGTGGCGGCGGCTCGGCGGCGAGGCCGCTCCGGCAAGGGTGGTGCCTGGAAGCGAGGCGGCTCCATCGCAAGGACGGAGTGACGAGGCGGGGCAACTTGATCTATCGTGGGTGGTCGACCAGTCCCGTCCACATCCTCAGGACGTGGCCATCCTTTTCCTTTTTTTTCTTGATAACCACGAGCCAGAGGCATGTATTATTCTCCTGGTAGATTCCTTGTATGTGTACAACAACTAGATTTGACAAAAGAAAAACCCGATCTGGCTTCAGGTAATGGTCTCTGCGATTCCCGTACCGTACGCGGCGGCGGCGACTCAGCGAATCCGAGAAAAACAACGTAATTTGATGATTTTGATCTGTACTAATGGAACCTTCTCTGCCCTTGGCTCCTCGCGGTGGCGCTGCGGAAAGTGATCTGACCACAATGTATCGCCTGGTCGCGTGTGATGGTATACACAAACGGAAACCGACTCTTCTTCATATGAAAATCATGAACTTCTCGAACCCTAAGATTGATCCCTCCAAGAACTCAACACCACCGTGCGCAAGCCCCACGGTGGGCACCAACTGTCGTGGAATTTTCACGGCAGATGTCCTAGTGTCAGGACTTAGTCGTGAGGCCAACGCATCTATGTAGTAGCTTGAGAGGGGTTGAGCGGAATCGAGAGACGCAACACAAGACGAGGATTTAGACAGCTTCGGGCCCCGGGAAACATCATCCGGTAATAATCCTACATGTTGTTTGTGGCTAGGTCTCATTATCATTACCAGGGAGTCGCTGGTAAACCGGCTCTTTGTGTCTAGCCCTAGAGATTGTTTCTTCTTGCTTGTCCTTCTTTGGGGAGCCCTGCCCCTCCTTATATAAGTTGAAGGGGCGGGTTACATGTGGAGTCCTATTAGGATTAAGACTAGTCTACCTTCTAATACAAACCGGATACAAGTCCGGGTCTAGACTCCTTGTAAGGGAAATATTCTTCACGCCTTTCCACTTAAACCGGCCAACCATTAACATAAACCGGCCTTCTGGGCCTTGGGCCTTGTCATCCGTCTGACCCGCCCGCCGGGTCACCAGTGAGTCATAATGACCAGGCTGGTTGCTTGTAAACCGCCAGGTCAGGGCGGGTCGCCAGTGGATTGCCAAGTGTCAGTCGGGTCTCAAGTAAACCGCCAAGTCCGGCCGGGTTATACTTCTGGCCGGTTTACACCGCGGGGTATATCCCCGACACTAGGCCTTGTTTCCTAGCATTGCAATACCGTTTACGCTCACTTTTACCACTTGTTACCTTGCTGTTTTTATATTTTCAGATTACAAAAACCTATATCTACATTCCATATTGCACTTGTATCACCATCTCTTCGCCGAACTAGTGCACCTACACAACTAACCATTGTATTGGGTGTGTTGGGGACACAAGAGACTCTTTGTTATTTGGTTGCAGGGTTGCTTGAGAGAGACCATCTTCATCCTACGCCTCCCACGGATTGATAAACCTTAGGTCATCCACTTGAGGGAAATTTGCCACTGTCCTACAAACCTCTGCACTTGGAGGCCCAACAACGTCTACAACAAGAAGGTTGCGTAGTAGACAGCACGCGTCGCTGACGCGCCGCCTCCGACCGCCGCACCACTCGCCCGCCGCCACGCCGCAGGGCCCCGCAGCAGCCCCGCGCCGCCACCAGGAGCCGCCATCCTGCGCCGGCCACTCCGAGCAGAGGATAAGAAGGGGCCCCGCCACCACCGCGCCACTCGGGCTTTGCCCGTCAGCACCAGCCGGCGGCGGCGGGGGAGGAGGGGGAGAGGTGGGTACGAGGGGACCGGTGGCTAGGGTTTCCCCCCCGGCGCTCGCAGGAGCATCGCGGGAGGGGAGGAGCGTCGGACTCCCTCTCTTGAAGACTCTGATTATTCGTCCTCAGCTGCAACAGTGAATGCCAGAGTTATTGATGACCAAGATGATGCTACTTCACCTCCTCCAACCTCAGCGCGTGTCGACACTGCACAAAGTTCTTCTGCACTGCCAAACCCCAACGACGACCATGCAGCCTCACCTACTCCTTCTGGAAACGAGTAGCACCTCTATGTCTTCAAACCTTTTTGGTCCTTACTGACAAAAGGGGGAGAAGCATACGAGTTGATAGTCTTCAAGCGGGTCCATATGGGCGGTTGCTTTATATTTTGCCTAGTGTTTACAACTCTCGCTTTTGATACATTTGGTTCTTTGAGTTGTAACACTTAAACTTGATGGTCGTCTGCTACTTATTTGCGATGATAAATTCCGCATGTGCGTTGATAAATCCCGCACAAAGTCATATTGCAGACGTCCATTTTTCATTATGCATTTCATTATCTTCGTTAGATCAAATCATGCATGATGAATTGTCTTCATAAGTTGAAGAGGATCTCCACAAGTACAACCTGCCATGTGCATTTGCATTCCAAAAGCAAATTACTTATATGCACATCTTCAGGGGGAGCCTGTTGCTACTTATGAAGACAATGCCTTAATCCTTTACAATTTCACATACTTTTATCCCCGTTGAAAACTTCAACCAGTTTGTCATCAATCACCAAAAAGGGGGAGATTGTAAGTGCATCTAGTGCCACCCCAAGTTGGTTTTGGAGTATTGACGACAAACCTGGTTGAGGGACTAATGTGTTTGTGAGAATTGCAGGATAACACAGGTAGTAGTCCCTCATTGATTCGGTTTACTTACCGGAGATGACCCCTAAAAATGTATGAAGACATTGAAGACAATGGTGGTTTGTGAAGATATTCACATTGAAGACTATGACTAGAGAAGACATCGTGTGAAGACTATGGAGCGCGAAGACTTAGTTGTTTCGTTGTTTCCTTTTCTTCTTTGTTGAGTCATAGGAACCACCATACTGTTAAGTGGGGTCCCAGTGAACAAAGTCAGAGTGACTGAAGTGATGCTCAACCAAATCCTATGTCTTCGAGAGAAGACAATGAGAGCAAATCTTATCCTGAGCTCGATGAGTCAGCTTTACTTGTAGCCCAAGTCAAGCTGCCGCGTGTGTTTGAAATCTGACCGTTGGAACACGTGTCAGTTCCTTAGTAACCCAGGGTCATTTCGGACAAATCAGGTCAGGTTGCCTAGTGGCTATAAATAGCCCACCCCCTACACCATAAATTGGTGGCGGCTCAGAGTTAGTGCACGGCTTTTGTCGTTTGTGAGCAACCCACCTCCGATGCTTTTGAGAGAGAGAAATCCTTGCGAGGACAAAGCCCAAACACCCAGAGCCAAAGAGTGTTAGGCATCACTGAAGTCTTTCTGTCCGCGTGACCTGAAGACTTGTTACACTTGAGGACACTGAATTCTCCAGCCGGTTAGGCGTCACGTTCTGAGCATCCAAGAGTCATTGTGGATCGCCGATGAACGAAGTCTGTGAAGGTTTGGAAGTCTACCTTGAAGACTTACCAGAGTGATTGGGCGAGGACTGGGTGTCCTTAGCTCAAGGGGAATAAGGTGAAGACGCGGTCTTCTGAGTTAAATCTCAGCCTCCCTAACCAGACGTACAGTTGTCACAACAACTGGAACTGGTCCAACAAATCCTTGTCCTCACCAAGCGCCTGGTTCTATCTTCTCCCTCTCTTTGTTCACAGTTTGTCTTCGTGAAGTCATTGCCTGCCTGTGTTACCTGTTTGACTTCACTGTGTTACTTCTATTGTTGTTTGGCTTCATACTATCTTCCATCCTGATCATTACTACCTAGGTGCTATTAGTCTACGTGCTTTCACTTCATTGAATACTTGACTATGGCTTGTCTAGTGTAGTCTACCTTCCGCTGCATGTTAATAGGTTCATTTCTATCGTTTGTCTTCGAAACTTCCATGTTTTGAAGACTTTCATAAAAATCGCCTATTCACCCCACTCTATCGATAACTAGCACTTTCACACACGCGGGTTCAAAGGAGGTAGGCAGGGTAGTCTGAAGCCGGTTGAATGCGGCGAGGAGGCGTATTCAGTCAGTGGTGCAGCGGGCGGCGCTCTCTTGGCTAGCACGTCGCTTCAATGTCGGCGCTAGTGAGAGGTCGTGTATGCTCCGGGCCGGCGTCAATGCGGAGCGGCCGCTCTATAGCGGCATGAATGCGGGCGGGTGGTGCCGGGAGGGAATGCATGGGGGAGAGGTGATGGGGAACGTTGCATGGAAAACAAAACAAAAATTCTACGCACCCCCAAGATCTATCCGTGGAGATGCATAGCTACGAGAGGGGGAGAGCATCTTCATACCCTTGAAGATCGCTAAGTGGAAGCGTTTATCAACGCGGTTGATGTAGTCGTACACCTTCACGATCCGTCCCGATCAAGTACCGAATGTACGGCACCTCCGCTCTCAGCACACGTTCAACTCGATAACGTCCTCGCCTTCTTGATCTAGTAAGAGGGGTGAAGTAGTAGATGAGTTCCGGCAGCACGACGGCGTGGTGACGGTGGTGGTGAAGAACAATTTCCGCAGGGCTTCGCCAAGCACAACGGAAACTATGACGGAGGATAAACTAGAGGGGGCGGGGTTGCCGGCACACGGCTTGGTGAATCTTGATGTGTTACGGGTGCTAGCCCTGCCTCTCTATTTATATGTTGAGCCCCGGGGTTCTTTCCTGGAGAAAGAGCCTCCTCAAAGCCGTTTTAGCACGCAAGTCAAGAGTCCTTCTCGAACTCTAGGACCAGACGCCAGGGTCCTCGGCGTCTGGCCCCAGACGCCGGGGTCCCTGGCATCTGGCGCCTGGCCTCCGCAAAACTTCCTTTTGCACCGTCCTAAAGCCTCGTGGGCTTTACCCCTTGGCCCAAATAAAGTGTTCTTGCACCAGAACATTTCGGGAAACATCCGGAACCCCTTCCGGTGAATTCTGGAACCCTTCCGGAGACCAAACACTATTATCCCATATATCAATCTTTACCTCCGGACCATTCCGGAGCTCCTCGTCATGTCCGTGATCTCATCCGGGACTCCGAACAACATTCAGTCACTAACTCACATAACTCATATAATACTATATCGTCAACGAACGTTAAGCGTGCGGACCCTACGGGTTCGAGAATGATGTAGACATGACCGAGACGCTTCTCTGGTCAATAACCAATAGCGAGACCCGGATGCCCATATTAGTTCCTACATATTCTACGAAGATCTTTATCGGTCGAACCTTTATGACAACATACGTAGTTCCCTTTGTCTGTTGGTATGTTACTTGCCCAAGATTCGATCATCAGTATCTCCATACCTAGTTCAATCTCGTTACTGGCAAGTCTCTTTACTCGTTCCGTAATACATCATCTCGTAACTAACTCCTTAGTCACTTTGCTTACAAGCTTCTTGTGATGCTGCATTATTGAGAGGGCCCAGAGATACCTCTCCAATACACGGAGTGACAAATCCCAATCGATCCATGCCAACTCAACAGACACCTTCGGAGATACCTATAGAGCATCTTTATGATCACCCAGTTACGTTGTGACGTTTGATAGCACACAAGGTATTCCTCCAGTATCCGGGAGTTGCATGATCTCATGGTCGAAGGAATATGTATTTGACATTAAGAAAGCAGTAGCAATAAACTGAACGATCATATGCTAAGCTAACGGACGGGTCTTGTCCATCACATGATTCTCCTAATGACGTGATCTCGTTATCAAGTGACAACACATGTCTATGGTTAGGAAACCTTAACCATCTTTGATCAATGAGCTAGTCTAGTAGAGGCTCACTAGGGACACGGTATTTGTTTATATATCCACACATGTATTTAAGTTTCCGGTCAATACAATTATAGCATGAATAATAAACCTTTATCATGATTAAGGAAATATAATAATAACCACTTTATTATTGCCTCTAGGGCATATTTCCATCAGTCTCCCACATGCACTAGAGTCAATAATCTAGTTCACATCGCCATGTGAATAACACCCAAAGAGTTCACTAGAGTCAATAATCTAGTTCACATCGCCATGTGATTAACACCCAAAGAGTTCTAAGGTGTGATCATGTTTTGCTTGTGAGAGAGGTTTACTCAACGGGTCTGCCATATTCAGATCTGTATGTATTTTGCAAATTTCTATGTCTACAATGCTCTGCATGGAGCTACTCTAGCTAATTGCTCCCATGTTCAATACGTATCCAGATTGAGACTCAGAGTCATCCAGATCGGCGTCAAAGCTTGCATCGACGTAACCCTTTTACGACGAACTCTTTGTCACCTCCATAGCCGAGAAACATTTCCTTAGTCCTCTTTAGGTACTTAAGGATAACTTTGACCGCTGTCCAGTGATCCACTCTAGATCACCATTGTACCCCCTTGCTAGACTCATGGCAAGGCACACAACAGGCCTGGTACGCAGCATGGCATACTTTATAGAACCTATGGCTCAGGCATAGGGAATGACTTTCATTCTCTCTCTATCTTCTGCCGTGGTCGGGCTTTGAGTCTTACTCAACTTCACACCTTGTAACACAGGGAAGAACCCTTTCTTTGGCTTATCCATTTTGAACTTCTTCAATACTTTTTCAAGGTATGTGCTTTGTGAAAGTCCTATATTAAGTGTCTCGATCTATCCCTATAGATCTTGATGCCATATATATAAGCAGCTTCACCGAGGTCTTTCATTGAAAAATTCTTATTCAAGTATCCTTTTATGCTATCCAGAAATTCTATATCATTTCCAACCAGCAATATGTCATCCACATATAATATCAGAAATGCTACAGATCTCCCACTCACTTTCTTGTAAATACAGTCTTCTCTGTAAGTCTATATAAAACTATATGCTTTGATCACATCATCAAAGCGTATATTCCAACTCTGAGATGCTTGCACCAGTCCATAGATGGATCGCTGGAGCTTGCACACTTTGTTAGAACCTTTAGGATCGACAAAACCTTCTGGTTGCAACATATACAACTCTTCTTTAAGAAACCCGTTAAGGAATGCAGTTTTGACGTCCATTTGCCAGATTTCACAATCATAAAATGCGGCAATTGCTAACATGATTCGGACAGACTTAAGCATCACTACGGGTGAGAAAGTCTCATTATAGTCAACTTCTTGAACTTGTCGAAAACCTTTTGCCACAAGTCGAGCTTTGTAGATAGTGATATTACCATCAGCGTCCGTCTTCTTCTTGAAGATCCATTTATTCTCAATGGCGCACTTGACAAACTGCACACGCCTCCGTTACGTTGATCTTCAGGGCAACATGCTCGGTGGCGTGTTGCCGAGCTCTGTTTCCAATCTATCAGCACATCTAGAAATCCTTTACGTTGGATTCAATGAGATTACTTGAACAATACCACATGACATTACTGAACTTGTTGGGTTAAGTCTGTTGCAGCTCTCTAATAACCATTTTACCGGTGAATTGCCTGGCAGCATTGGACGCCTAAATCTGCTAGAGGCCTTAGGGTTTGAAAATAACCGACTGAAAGGGTCCCTGCCATTTTCCCTTGGGAACTTGACGTGGCTAGCAAGTCTTTACGCAGAGGGCGACAACTTTGAGGGGCGTCTTCCAACAAGCCTAGGGAGCCTCCAGGAGATTACTACAGGCAATTTTTCAAACAATATGTTCACAGGTCCATTGCCTAAAGAGATCTTTTACCTATCTTCCCTGACAAACGCCCTGGATTTGTTAGATAATTATTTTGTTGGTACACTTCCACCAGAAGTTGGCCTCCTCACAAAAGTTGCATACATGTACATCTCCAACAATAACCTGTCAGGGCCCCTGCCCGATGCACTGAGCAGTTGCCAAAGCTTGATACACCTCCGGTTGGACCATAACTCCATCAATAGTAGCATTCCTGCTTCTGTGAGCAAAATGCAAGGCTTGATATTGCTAAACCTTACCAAAAACACACTCTATGGTATGATTCCTCGAGAGCTAGGACTCATGGATGGCATTCAAGAATTGCATCTCGCACACAACAACCTGTCTGGTCATATCACTGAAAGCTTTGGGAACATGACATCGTTGTACCGGTTTGACCTGTCTTTCAACCGGCTTGACGACAGAGTTCCATCACAGGGTGTGTTCAGTAACGTGACGAGGTTTTCCTTTGAAGGGAACTCGGCCCTCTGTGGTGGCGTCTCAGAATTATATTTGCCCCTATGCCCGCCGGAATCCATGGAACATGGTCTAAGGAAACGTCATTTTCTGATGAAAGTAGTTATTCCAATTGTTGCTGGCATCATTATATGCTCGAGTTTGATTCTTGTTTTCTTCACAATAAGAAAGAAACCAAAAGCACAATCTGCAACCACGAGGGGATTCCAATTGGCAGATGACAATTATCCTAGAGTTTCTTATGCTGAATTGTTCCAAGGAACAAATTGCTTTGCCACAGACAATTTGATTGGTAGAGGAAGGTATGATTCTGTGTATAAGTGCGGTTTGCTACTAAAGAATATGATGTCCACAGTTGCTATGAAGGTTTTTGATCTTCAACAATCTGGCTCCTCCAGAAGCTTTCTAGCTGAGTGTGAGGCACTTCGCAAGATATGCCATCATAATTTGATCAGTGTCATCACTTGCTGCTCAAGCTTAGACTCAAACCAAAACGACTTCAAAGCCATTGTGTTTGAGTTCATGCCTAATGGGAGCCTAGATAAGTCACTAGTAGAAAACAGGGCTTTGGTTCGGCCAGAAAAGAGCATTAATCCCGGTTGCATTACGAACTGGGACTAATGTGAGCATTAGTCCCGGTTGGTGCCACGAACCGGGACTAAAGGGTGCGATGCCCATTAGTACCGGTTCGTGGCACCAACCGGTACTAAAGGTTAGACCTTTAGTCCCGGTTCGAGCCACCAACCGGTACTAATGGGGTTTGAGGCATTAGTACCGGTTCATGGCATGAACCGGTACTAAAGGTCCCATTTTCAAACTCTACCCCCCCTGTGGATCGCCTTTTCAGTTTTGTAAAAAGCAAAAGAAAATGATAAAAACTTCAAAAATTAAAATCCTTCCAGATATAGTTATGTTACTACATGTACTAGTTAGGAAATTTAAAAACTTAAATTTGGACATGTTTTGCAAAAAGTGTAGGGAAAATGTAAAATGGCTATAACTTTTGCATACGATGTCAGAAAAAAACGTATAATATATCAAAATGTTCAGCACGAAAATCCGCATCCGATTTTGGCGGCCTACGACCTGTTTGCAAATTTTTAGAATCCTCAAATTCTAAAAGGAAAAAAAGTTATGCTCAAATTTCTGTTTTTTTGACTTTTTGTTAAATCTGGTCAAACTATGGTCAAACTACTTATTCAAGAAGTATTAGTGTTACTAAATAATTATTCAAGAATATTAGTGTTACTAAATAATTATTTCAGTTTTTTTGAATTTTGGTCAAATCTGGTCAAACTGTGGTCAAACTGTGGTCAAACTAATTATTCAAGAAATATTAGTGTTACTAAATAATTATTTCAGTTTTTTTGAATTTTGGTCAAATCTGGTCAAACTATGGTCAAACTATGGTCAAACTACTTATTCAAGAAATATTAGTATTACTAAATAATTATTGTTTTTTAGAACAATAGTTTCAAACTCAAACAGTGAAATGTGTGACTTCATGCTCAAGCTAAATTCCTGAGGGTTAATAGGATTGACATCTTACTATTGTCAGGAAAACAACAAGTGCAGACTTGGAAACGAGGGAGAATAGAACCCGGAAGTTAAGCGTGCTCAGGCTGGAGTAGTGAGAGGATGGGTGACCGTCCGGGAAGTTAGATGATTTGGAATGATAAGGGGTGATTATAGATTAGAGGTTAAAGTGAACAGTGATGAGGGGTGATTAGAGGTTAAAATAATTCAGAAATTTTAAAATAAAACAAAATCATAAAATTTCCTTTAGTACCGGTTGGTGTTACCAACCGGGACTAAAGGTGGACCTCCAGGCAGCGGCCACGTGGAGGGCCTTTAGTCCCGGTTCGTGTAAGAACCGGGACTAAAGGGGGAGGCCTTAGTAACGACCCTTTAGTCCCGGTTCCAGAACCGGGACTAAAGGCCCTTATGAACCGGGACTAAAGGCCCCTTTTCTACTAGTGAGTGGCTGCATCCAGATGTACCTACATCGCAACAACTGCAAGGCTTGACAATGGTGCAGAGGTTAAATATTGCCGTTGATGTTGCTGATGCACTAGATTACTTGCACAACTGCGAACCTCCAGTTGTTCACTGTGATTTGAAGCCAAGCAACATTCTTCCTTTGATACGTATTTAGTTGCTCACATTGGGGACTTTGGCCTTGCAAAGATTCTTTCGGATCCAGAAGGGGAGAGACCAATCAATTCAAAGAGCTCTATCGAAATAAGAGGAACAATTGGATATCTTGCTCTAGGTAGCTCAAAATTTCTTTAAACAGTTCTACTCTCATAACAGAATTTTTGAATGTCAAATCATGATGTTTTGTGTATGCAATGTAGAATATGGCGAAGGTAGTCAAGTTTCTCCATCTGGAGATGTATACAGCTTTGGAAGTGTCATCCTTGAGTTGTTTACAGGCATGGAGCCAACTCATGACATGTTCAGAGACGGGTTGACCTTGCAAAAACATGCCGAGAATGCATTTCCAGATAAGCTAATGGAGATTGTTGATCCTGTCTTACCATCCATTGAAGAAAAATATGGGAGTAGTTTGCAGAATCAAAGCAACAGAATGGAGGATATCTGCAACACCATATTCTCTATCATAGAAGTTGCGCTATCGTGCTGCAAGCAAGCACCAACAGAGAGGATGTGCACGAGAGATGCAGCAGCTGGGATGCGCAAGATAAGGGATAGCCATGTTAGAAAGAGTACAAGATGAGCAAGTCATAGTTAGCTCTTTAGATACATACTTGTATAAACCATGCATTAAGATAGCGAATGGTTGGCAATACACCATTTTAGCTCAAAAGAATAATATTGTTGGCTTATATTCGACAAAACCTATTTACACACCTAGGAATTCCAGACATGGGAGCAAGAACGAACTGTAGTGCAACATATGGAATTTCTGGAAGTATATGTAAAGTAATGTTGTACTAAATCAGGAATATATATCAATTTTATCCATACATTTTGAGTAGTAACATTTATTTATTTGTTTTGTATTATGGGGGTATGCATTAGGTAATGCGATGCTGCACATTTACCCTTGATTTCTTCGAATTGAGAGTCCAAATGGGTGACTACTATGCCAGAAGGAGATATTTGGCTTGATCATGGAGTATTGTGCAGATTATCCGTCACAAAACATGTCCAGTTTTCACATACCAAGAAAGATCAAAGGAAAAGTTACTGAAATCAAGCACGACATGCTACAACTGTTTGTAGAACACTGATGTTTTCCTTAGAAACAACGAGTACAACTTAGGTGAACATGCACGCGCACCGCCGCTACATGCACGCACTGACCTAACACCTACTACAAGCCGAAGTTGCGGAGCTACAAGAGCGATGAACTCACCATCCACTAAAGTAATAACGCACTTAGCCATTCATTATAAAACACTAAAGTTCTTCGCAATATTTTTATTTTATGCTTAATAGTAAAAGCAATGTTCAAACTTCAAAGTACCCACTGCATTATCTGTTGGGAAACGTAGTAGAAAATAAAAATTCCGTACCTAGGTACAAACCAAGGATCACTATGAGGATGCAAAGAGGTTCATATCTGATCTTTACCAACTAACACAGGAGAGGGAAGAGATGGTGAAGACCATTGGTGCAGATTCCCGCAACTATACGATTAAACTCCCAACCGCGAGAATTTTCTCACTCGAACGAGGATCAAAGTGATGATCCCTTTGCCGGTATCGACGCCATACGAGATCATCAATCCAGCAAAGCTTCGCCGTCCAGAATGAATCGACACGGAGAACTAGAGGTAGCGTCGGAGCAGGCCTACGGCGGAGGAAACTTTTCCCGTGAGAGAGAGAGAGAAAGAGAGAGGGGGTAACCAGCAAGCACAATCAGGGCTGCCCCTCACATATATATAGGCGCTGGGGGAGGGGGTCCTCCTCTTAGGGCCGCTGCACCTAGGGGTGTGCCCCCTCCCAAAACCCTGGCCACCACCAAGTGGCTTGGCCCCCAAGGCAAATTAAAGGGGGCGCCCCATGATGTCTACTACACAACCTTCTTCTTGTAGACGTTGTTGGGCCTCCAAGTACAGAGGTTTGTAGGACAGTACCAAATTTCCCTCAAGTGGATGACCTAAGGTTTATCAATCCGTGGGAGGCGTAGGATGAAGATGGTCTCTCTCAAGCAACCTTGCAACCAAATAACAAAGAGTCTCTTGTGTCCCCAACACACCCAATACAATGGTAAATTGTATAGGTGCACTAATTCGGCGAAGAGATGGTGATACAAGTGCAATATGGATGGTAGATATAGGTTTTCGTAATCTGAAAATATAAAAACAGCAAGGTAACAAGTGGTAAAAGTGAGCGTAAACGGTATTGAAATGCTAGGAAACAAGGCCTAGGTTTCATACTTTCACTAGTGCAAGTTCTCTCAACAATAATAACATAATTGGATCATATAACTATCCCTCAACATGCAACAAAGAGTCACTCCAAAGTCACTAATAGCGGAGAACAAACGAAGAGATTATGGTAGGGTACGAAACCACCTCAAGAGTCTGTAGTAAAATAACACGAAGCTATTCTTTCCGTTCGATCTATCATAGAGTTCGTACTAGAATAACACCTTAAGACACAAATCAACCAAAACCCTAATGTCACCTAGATACTCCAATGTCACCTCAAGTATCTGTGGGTATGATTATACGATATGCATCAAACAATCTCAGATTCATCTATTCAGCCAACACAAAGAACTTCAAAGAGCGCCCCAAAGTTTCTACCGGAGAGTCAAGACGAAAATGTGTGCCAACCCCTATGCATAAGTTCACAAGGTCACTAAACCCGCAAGTTGATCACCAAAACATACATCAAGTAGATCATGTGAATATCCCATTGTCACCACAGATAAGCACATGCAAGACATACATCAAGTGTTCTCAAATCCTTAAAGACTCAATCCGATAAGATAACTTCAAAGGGAAAACTCAATCCATTACAAGAGAGTAGAGGGGGAGAAACATCATAAGATCCAACTATAATAGCAAAGCTCACGATACATCAAGATCGTGCCGAATCAAGAACACGAGAGAGAGATATCAAACACATAGCTACTGGTACATACCCTCAGCCCCGAGGGTGAACTACTCCCCCCTCGTCATGGAGAGCGCCGGGATGATGAAGATGGCCACCGGAGAGGGATTCCCCCCTCCGGCAGGGTGCCGGAATAGAGGCTTGTGGCGGCGGAACTCCCGATCTATTATGCTCCGCGATGTTTTTAGGGTATATGGACATATATAGGCGAAAGAAGTCGGTCAGGGGAGCCACGAGGGGCCCACGAGGGTGGGGGGGCGTGCCCAGGGGGTAGGACGCGCCTCCCTGCCTCGTGGCTTCCTCGAAGCTTCCCTGACGTCTACTCCAAGTCTCCTGGATTGCTTCCGTTCCAAAAATAACTCTCCCGAAGGTTTCATTCCGTTTGGACTCCGTTTGATATTCCTTTTCTTCGAAACACTGAAATAGGCAAGAAAACAACAATTTGGGCTGGGCCTCCGGTTAATAGGTTAGTCCCAAAAATAATATAAAAGTGTTTAGTAAAGCCCATAAACTTCCAAAACAGATAATATAATAGCATGGAACAATCAAAAATTATAGATACGTTGGAGACGTATCAAGTATCCCCAAGCTTAATTCCTGCTTGTCCTCGAGTAGGTAAATGATAAAAACAGAATTTTTGATGTGGAATGCTACCTAACATAATTATCAATGTAATCTTCTTTATTGTGGCATGAATATTCACATCCGAAAGATTCAAGATAAAAGTTTAATATTGACATAAAAATAATAATACTTCAAGCATACTAACAAGGCAATTATGTCTTCTCAAAATAACATGGCCAAAGAAAGTTTATCCCTACAAAATCATATAGTCTGGCTATGCTCTATCTTCATCACACAAAATATTTAAATCATGCACAACCCGGGTTTCAGCCAAGCAATTGTTTCATACTTTAGTATTCTCAAACTTTTTCAACTTTCACGCAATACATGAGCGTGAGCCATGGACATAGCAATATAGGTGGTATAGAATGGTGGTTGTGGAGAAGACTAAAAGGAGGAAGATAGTCTCACATCAACTAGGCGTATCAACAGGCTATGGAGATGACCATCAATAGATATCAATGTGAGTGAGTAGGGATTGCCATGCAACGGATGCACTAGAGCTATAAGTGTATGAAAGCTCAAAAAGAAACTAAGTGGGTGTGCATCCAACTCGCTTGCTCACGAAGACCTAGGGCAATTTGAGGAAGCCCATCATTGGAATATACAAGCCAAGTTCTATAATGAAAAATTCCCACTAGTATATGAAAGTGACAACCTAGGAGACTCTCTATCATGAAGATCATGGTGCTACTTTGAAGCACAAGTGTGCTAAAAGGATAGTAGCATTGCCCCTTCTCTCTTTTTCTCTCATATTTTTTTGCTTGGGCCTTTTTTATGGCCCCTTTTTTCTCCCTTTTTTCGTTCAGAGTCTCATCCCGACTTGTGGGGGAATCATAGTATCCATCATCCTTTCCTCACATGGTACAATGCTCTAATAATGAAGATCATCACACTTTTATTTACTTACAACTCAAGAATTACAACTCAATACTTAGAACAAAATATGACTCTATATGGATGCCTCCGACGGTGTACCGGGATGTGCAATGAATCAAGAGTGACATGTATGAAAGAATTATGAATGGTGGCTTTGCCACAAATATGATGTCAACTACATGATCACGCAAAGCAATATGACAATGATGGAGCGTGTCATAATAAACGAAACGGTGGAAAGTTGCATGGCAATATATCTCGGAATGGCTATGGAAATGCCATGATAGGTAGGTATGGTGGCTGTTTTGAGGAAGGTAAATGGTGGGTGTATGATACCGGCAAAAGGTGCGCGGTATTAGAGAGGCTAGCAATGGTGGAAGGGTGAGAGTGCGTATAATCCATGGACTCAACATTAGTCATAAAGAACTCACATACTTATTGCAAAAATCTACAAGTCATCAAAACAAAGTACTACACGCATGCTCCTAGGGGAAGGGTTGGTAGGAGTTAACCATCGCGCGATCCCGACCTCCACACATAAGGAAGACAATCAATAAATAAATCATGCTCCGACTTCATCACATAACGGTTCACCATACGTGCATGCTACGGAAATCACAAACTTCAACACAAGTATTTCTCAAATTCACAACTACTCAACTAGCATGACTCTAATATAACCATCTTCATATCTCAAAACAATCATCAAGTATCAAACTTCTCATAGTATTCAATGCACTCTATATGAAAGTTTTTATTATATCCATCTTGCATGCCCATCATATTAGGACTAATTTCATAACCAAAGCAAATTACCATGCTATTCTAAAAGACTCTAAAAATAATATAAGTGAAGCATGAGAGATCAAATATTTCTTCAAAATAAAGCCACCGCCATGCTCTAAAAGATATAAGTGAAGCACTAGAGCAAACGACAAACTACTCCAAAAGATATAAGTGAAGATCAATGAGTAGTTGAATAATTGTGCAACTATGTGAATACTCAAAACATTTAAGAATTTTAGATCTTGGTATTTTATTCAAACATCAAGCAAAAACAAAAGAAAATAAAATGACGCTCCAAGCAAAACACATATCATGTGGTGAATAAAAATATAGCTCCAAGTAAAGTTACCGATGAATGAAGACGAAAGAGGGGATGCCATCCGGGGCATCCCCAAGCTTAGGCTCTTGGTTGTCCTTGAATATTACCTTGGGGTGCCTTGGGAATCCCCAAGCTTAGGCTCTTGCCGCTCCTTATTCCATAGTCCATCGAATCTTTACCCAAAACTTGAAAACTTTACAACACAAAACTCAACAGAAAACTTGTAAGCTCCGTTAGTATAAGAAAATAAAACCACCACTTAGGTACTGTTGTGAACTCATTCTAAATTCATATTGGTGTAATATCTACTGTATTCCAACTTCTCTATGGTTCATACCCTCCGATACTACTCATAGATTCATCAAAATAAGTAAACAACACATAGAAGACAGAATCTGTCAAAACAGATCAGTTTGTAGTAATCTGTATCAAATCCTACCAAATTAGGAAAACCTGAGCAATTTGTGTACCAATCCAGAGCAAAAAGAATCATATCAATAGCATGCTTCTGTGAATTATGAAAACTAATTTACTGGGCGCAAAAGTTTCTGATTTTCAGCAGGATCAACACAACTATCACCGTAAGCTATCCTAAAGGTCTTACTCTGCACTTTATTGAAACAAAAGCTATAAAACATGATTACTACAATAGCATAATCATGTGAACACACAAAAACAGTAAAGGTAAATATTGGGTTGTCTCCCAACAAGCGCTTTTCTTTATTGCCTTTTTAGCTAGGCATGATGATGACAATGATGCTCACATAAAAGATAAGAATTGAAACATAACGGGAGCATCATGAAGCATATGACTAGCACATTTAAGTCTAACCCACTTCCTATGCATAGGGATTTTGTGAGCAAACAACTTACGGGAACAAGAATCAACTAGCATAGGAAGGTAAAACAAGCATAGCTTCAAGATTTTCAACACATAGGGAGGAAACTTGACAATATTGCAATTCTACAAGCATATGTTCCTCCCTCATAATAATTTTCAGTAGCATCATGAATGAATTCAACAATATAACCAGCACCTAAAGCATTCTTTTCATGATGCACAAGCATAGAATTTTTATTACTCTCCACATAAGCAAATTTCTTCTCATTCGGAATAGTGGGAGTATCATAAGAAACTCGAATACTATAAATTGTTTCCACATTAAAAGAGTAATGTTCAGAAAAAGAGTAATCATAATCATGACAAGTTTTATAAATATAACCATCACTACTTTTTATAGCATAAGTGTCATCACAATAATCATCATAAATAGGAGGCATGCTATCATCATAATAAATTTGCTCATCAAAACTTGGGAGGCTAAAAATATCATCTTCATTAAACATAGCATCCCCAAGCTTGGGACAAACATTAATTGCAGCAAATATATTCTCAAACATGTCATTCTCATCAATTATAGCATCCCCAAGCTTGGGCCTTTTCATATCATAAGCATAATCACTCTCATCATTAATAGTATGGATAGCACCAATAGTATAGCAATTATCATCATCACAATGAGTAATAAGAGCAACATCACTTGGGAGGGATACCTTTCTACCTTTGCTTCTCCATCTCTTCTTTTTCTTCTTCGCATCATGTGTGGGTTTAACCCTCTTTTTTGAGCTCCTTATTAATGAGATTGATTGAATAGAAGGCTCCTCCTCGTTACCTGATTCATCATAAGAAATAATAGGAGGACATTGGGAAGTCTCTTCCCTTTCGTTAGTATTCTCTTCATCTTCTATTTGTTTTCTTTTCTTTATGTAATTGGCAATATAAGGATTTTCAATGCAATTCACCGCACAATACATAAAAATTTCTTCTAGATCAATATCGAGGAATTTCTCAAGGTTATATTCTGGAATATGCTTAGTTGTACGTTTCATTTCTTCATACCCCAAAAGCAAACTAAGTTCATTATGATGTGAAAGGGAAATCAAGTCATCACAATTTTTGGACACGATTCAATCATGAAACAATTTGCATTGAAGATTTAAATGACCATGTTCATTGCAAAGTTCACAAGTGTGGCAAAGATATTTTAACTTTTCAGCACAAACATCTAGTCTTTCTTGCAACCATTTGGTTTCTAAATACTTATGCCTCTTGCAAAATCTATCTTCCCTATTTGGTGTGTACTTGCAAACTCTATGCATTCCACAAAAATTGACATGCTTATAAGAGACATTTTCATCATGACTAGTGCAATCATCATTAGTAATATGGATATTCAAAGAGTTCATACTAATAACATTGTGATCATGCTCATCATTCAAAGATTTAGTGCCAAACATTCTATAGACTTCTTCTTCTAGCACTTGAGAACAATTTTCCTTTCCATCATTCTCACGAAAGATATTAAAAAGATGAAGCGTATGAGGCAAACTCAATTCCATTTTTTGTAATTTTATTTTATAAACTAAACTAGTGATAAAACAAGAAACTAAAAGATTCGATTGCAAGATCTAAAGATATACCTTCAAGCACTCACCTCCCCGGCAACGGCGCCAGAAAAGAGCTTGATGTCTACTACACAACCTTCTTCTTGTAGACGCTGTTGGGCCTCCAAGTGCAGAGGTTTGTAGGACAGTAGCAAATTTCCCTCAAGTGGATGACCTGAGGTTTATCAATCCGTGGGAGGCGTAGGATGAAGATGGTCTCTCTCAAGCAACCCTGCAATCAAATAACAAAGAGCCTCTTGTGTCCCCAACACACCCAATACAATGGTAAATTGTATAGGTGCACTAGTTCGGCGAAGAGATGGTGATAGAAGTGCAATATGGATGATAGATATGGGTATTTGTAATCTGAAAATATGAAAACAGCAAGGTAACTAATGATAAAAGTGAGCGAAAACGGTATTGTAATGCTAGGAAACAAGGCCTAGGGTTCATACTTTCACTAGTGCAAGTTCTCTCAACAATAATAACATAACTGGATCATATAACTATCCCTCAACATGCAACAAAGAGTCACTCCAAAGTCACTAATAGTGGAGAACAAACGAAGAGATTATTGTAGGGTACGAAACCACCTCAAAGTTATTCTTTCTGATCAATCTATTCAAGAGTCCGTAGTAAAATAACATGAAGCTATTCTTTCCGTACGATCTATCATAGAGTTCGTACTAGAATAACACCTTAAGACACAAATCAACCAAAACCCTAATGTCACCTAGATACTCCAATGTCACCTCAAGTATCCGTGGGTATGATTATACGATATGCATCAAACAATCTCAGATTCATCTATTCAACCAACACAAAGAACTTCAAAGAGCGCCCCAAAGTTTCTACCGAAGAGTCAAGACAAAAACGTGTGCCAACCCCTATGCATAAGTTCACAACGTCACTAAACCCGCAAGTTGATCACCAAAACATACATCAAGTAGATCACGTGAATATCCCATTGTCACCATAGATAAGCACATGCAAGACATACATCAAGTGTTCTCAAGTCCTTAAAGACTCAATCCGATAAGATAACTTCAAAGGGAAAACTGAATCAATTACAAGAGAGTAGAGGGGGAGAAACATCATAAGACCCAACTATAATAGCAAAGCTCATGACACATCAAGATCGTGCCGAATCAAGAACACGAGAGAGAGAGGGAGAGAGAGATCAAACACATAGCTACTGGTACATACCCTCAACCCCGAGGGTGAACTACTCCCTCCTCGTCATGGAGAGCGCCGGGATGATGAAGATGGCACTACTAGGAAAAGGCTAATTAGTGGCGCACCTGTTTTGGCCATTAATGGTGCACTACAGGTGCGCCACTATCATCACGCCATTAGTAACTAATACTAATGGCGCACCCCTGGTGCGCCATTAGTATACCAGATAGTAGTGGCGCACCAGGGAGTGCGCCATTAGTATGTCAAACAGTGCGCCATTACTATGCCTCCCAGGGGGCCATATTTACCTTGTGCTCTGGGTTACTAATGGCGCACTACTAGATAGTGCGCCACTAGTGTGTTTATTACAGTGCGCCACTAAAGTGCTGTGTGGTGCGCCACTAGTATGAATATTAGGAATTATTTTTTTTTCTTTTCTGATATTTGCACAGGTTACAAAATATATTACTGCACAGAATATAGATAGCACAACATATAAACAGCAGATTTATCGAATACAATAGAAGATTAGTCTTCGAATACAATTCATCATATTAGTGTCCGAATTCAAAAGACCGAACAAAGTTAGAACATTACAAGTCTCGAGACCGCGAGTAGCGAGTTTGTCTTCACATTACAAGTCGATATCGATCATCTAAACTACCATCACATAAAAGAGAGATGCGGTCATCACGATTAGCATCATCGCGATGAAACTGGTCTTCATCCGGTTCCTCCTCTGCTCCCTCCTCTCTCCCACTAGATAGCGCGCGTATCTAGCTTCCGCCTCCGCCCTAGTGGTGTACCCTTTGTAACTGTTACCTCTGAAACGGTGAACCTGTCTCCGACACTCCTCCCAGTCGTCGTAGACTCCGGGAGCCTTACCCTCGTACACGACATACACTACAAAAAAAATACACTTCCGTGATGATACGTGTTTGTCACAGTAGGTCGCGTTTTCTGTCATGCATGTACATCCATGACAAATTTATGACAGAATCAAGATAGTCATACATGTGTTGTCGTAGAAGTGTTCCATGACATTGCCAAAATTATCATCACGGAAGTGTCCACTTCCATGACGATAAATCGCGCATCACAAAAGTGCTTTCGTCAAGGATGACCGACACGTGGCATCCACCGTAACGGAACGCCGTTAAGCTATCGGGTCGGATTTTGGATCCGATAACCCGTTAACAGCCACGACCAATGCCGATTTTCCTCGTGTAAAATTCTCATTGGCTGACGGATCCACACGTCAGCTCCGCGTTGGCACAGGTGTCACTCATCCAACGGTCGAGATGGGCCTATGATATGTTGACACATGGACCGGCCCTAAAGTGGCCCACAAAGTTTAAATGGGCCGGCCCAACCGAAGGCCCATAAGATTTAGCGGACCATAAGGGCCGGCCCAGCTAAAGGCCCACAAAATTTAGTGGACCATAATGGGCCGGCCCAGCTAAAGGCCCACATGATTTTGCAGACCATAATGGGCCGGCCCAGCTAAAGGCCCACAAGATTTTGCGGACCACAATGGGCCGGCCCAGCTAAAGGCCCACAAGATTCTGTAGACCATAATGGGCCGGCCCAGCTAAAGGCCCAACATTCTCTGTCAAATCGGCCCGTCAACGGCCTGTCCTAAACTTTTCATCAACGCGGCCCATGGTCACTTCTGGCCCGTTAACAGTCCGCTAAGTAATTGGGCCGAATTACGGTCCGGTGTATTTCCGGCCTGTTAAAGGTCCGGCTTCATTTGGGCCCATTTATAGGCCATCAAAACTTTTGGCCCATAAATGACCATGAAGGATTTGGGTCATATTCGGCCATGTCTGACATTCGGCCAGTTAGAGGCCCACTATAGCTTTGGGCCACTTTCGGCCTGTTGTCATTTTCGGCCTGTTAACGCCGGACGTAAACCATGGGCCATATGTGGCCCAACGTCATATCGGGCCATTAATGGCCCATATAAAAATGACGATAATCTAGCCCGACCGAAGTTCCGGCCTATTAAAGGCCCGTGTATTAGGTCGGCACATTTACGGCCCGTCCGAGTTTCGGGCTGTCAAAGATCCGCATCGTAAATGGGCCACCATTTCGGCCTGCTAAGTCCAGTGGGTTATTTGGCACAATCAGGGCCCAATCTCACTTTCGGTCTATTAAAGGCCCATGTTTTTTATGGGCTCGAGATATTTACAGCTGTAAATGGCCTATTTTTACTGAGGGCCCAAATTATGTTTAGGCCTGTTAAAGGCCCACTATGGGCATAGGCCTACCAGAAAAATATGAAAGCTTATGCTGATTTAGGCCCAGATATTTTTAGTGGGCTACATGCCAATTTCGGCCCGTAATCGTTTTTAGCCCAATTGGAATGGGCCCGACGAATGTTGGCATGTTGGGTCCTACGAAGCTTTCGGCCGAATACATTACTAAGATAAACCTACACTATACAAAAATAGCGTCATAATTACTGCAGCCTGAGGCAGCATCATAAATGTTGTATCACAACAAAATAAATTCCAACCATACAACAAAAGGCCTGTTGGCATAAAGTTTACAGTCCTTCCAGATAAAAGCACCATTAGATGTATAGAAGCACAGATCATTTGACCTGAGTGCTAATGTTTCAGGCTGTAGAATCTGATGGAGCAGCACGATCTCCACCTTTTTCCGCCATTGCTCTTGAACAACGAAGCGAATGTCTGATAGTCTGGTTTCAAAACCATTCATATCTTGACGACATTTCTCAACCACTATTCTTGTTTCCGAAACAACGTCCATTAGGGATTGGACTTGTGTCTGGAGCACAGATATATCACTCTGTCTAGCAGGAAGATTTTGTTCAGTAGGCGCTTTGGACGAGGTTACCTTGACAACCAACCCGGAATTACGCAGGAAGGTGCTTTTTGCACTGTTAGTGGAGAGATACTGACGCACTGCAGCAAGAGGTGACATTGTGCCTGTAGTAGCCTCGTCACCTTCAGGTGGTTGTGGCTGTTCAATCATTTGTTCCATAGCTTCCTGAAAGTTTGAACTTGTAGATTAGTGTACCAGATAAGTTACTAATGAGACAAAAACAAACAAAGTAGGTTAAACGTTTATACATAACTTATTTTGGTGAACTACTGTAATACATTAGCATGTATTGTAGTGCCAACTACATAATAAAATCACTTTCGGAACATATGTCCATGTAGCATGCCTACTGTATTGTCTATTTCCTCACATTCGTTGACATCTAAGGATAAAGAGACATGGTTTAAAGTAGGATGAACATAGTATGACATCATTCATATCATGGGCAAACAGATATAAAACAAACAGGCTATTTTATCATTGTGTGCGCACGTGAACATAACAACTAGATTACAGATCAAGACCAAAAGAATATCCTTCATCTCTTTTAAACCATGTAAGGTGAAATGATACGTTAAGACAACTGTGAATAAAAGTGAACAGAGTAACTGACAATGGCTGCAAACCAAGTAGTTAAATGAACACATCATAGTACCAATCAGTTCAAGGCAGGAGGAGTAAGGACTTGCAACAGCGGCTTGAACTGGTGTGCTCATGCCCTTCATCTTGCTGGTGTGGGAATCCTTGAAGATTTGCACTGCATTCGGTTCAGGTTCTTCTTGGTCCGCACGGGCTTTCCTCTGTATTTGGAACAAGTCAATAAAGATACAATAATATGGCACAAAAAAAGAAGGAAGTACCAGCTATTTACAAGAGCCTCGCAGTGTGCAATATAGCTACGAGATCCTGTTGTCTGTTGGAATTTCACTTTAGAACGGTTGGTTTTGTTCTTCAAACAGTTAGCCTAGAAGAAGATACACTTGTAAGGCACATACATAAATACAAGTTCAATATGTGGTCTGATCAAATACATATAGCCTACCTGATACTTTGGATCCGACCAGTGTTTAACGAGGGCTGTCCAGTCTTCATCTGTAATATATTCCACTGGAGATGTTCGGGCGATTTCATTGTTAGCCTTGCCTTCAAAGTGAGATTTTCTAAGGTGGTACCGATACTGTCGTAGAGCAGACTGAAAAACATGAGTGCATGCTTGTTTAGTTACATCATCTTTCGGATCCAACTTGAACCTCATCTGTTGAAAAAAGAATGCGAGTCTTATTAGGAGGAAGCTAGAAAGTATGGGACAGAGCAAGACAATATTACTAATTGCGATGAATAACATTACTTACGGATAAATGGTCAAGGAAGGTGTTAAACTGGGTATTGTCTTTCCCATTCCTGTACTGGATCCACGTTGGGAGGATACATGCATGACACCTAACGTCAACGGCTGCCTCTGATACTAACTTGGCTGACTCTGTAGCATCACGTGGCCTTTTTAAACCTGCCTCAAAATGGATCTCCATTCTTCCTCCTTTAGATTTTGTTAACCAGTCAAGCATTATCCCTGATGTCTGTTTCCTCTTGCGCCGTGGTGCTAGTTCAACAACGAATATGGAAAGTGTTAGTGTACATCAAACTATGAGAGTACATATAAAGGAGCATGCAACTGCAACTTGACTCGGTCAGGTACCGTCTTGGTGTTGATGCTCATGAGGTTCATCTGATCTTGCCAAGTCCTGTTGTGTCAGCAGTGCTTCAGAAGTAGTGTTAGGTGTGAAGGCAGCTTGGGAACTGGCCAGTTCCGGAGCAAACGAACGAGTAACTGGTTGAGATGCTGGTACAGTTGAAGCGGATGCTGCAGCTGGTGGAGCAGGTAATACTGTGTTTGTAGATTTAGCCGGTGGACTTGGACCTTCTACTGCACTATAAGTACCAGCAGAATATCGACGGCAGAACCTTTTCCGTTTCACCCGACGAGTAACAGCACTCCCTACTATATTATTTTCCTTGCTCTTTTTTGACTTTGCTATGTCAAGCTGTACCCACAACACAAAAGAATAAAATCACTCTTCAGAACTCATTGATGCATGATACAGACAAGCAATACTTTGATGTAAGACAACCGTATGAGGATGGAATATGTAAGAAAAACAGGACGACATGACATATTCACAGCTACGATGTGCAAACTAAGCAGAAGGATTTTCAAGAAAATAGAAGTAATGCAAGCTAGACACCATATAAAAGATGCAACCAATATTACTCTGCCAAGTTAAAAGTGTCTTGTCATAAGTGGCAATTCGAAAAATTAGAAGCAGTACAATGTAGAAATCAATGCAAGATGCAACCACTATCAAACTGCCATGTTAAAAGCGTCCAATCATGAGTGACTGATGCGGGATACACAAAAGCAGTACTTTGATGTAAGAACATGGTATGATAGATAGATGCAGTGTATTCTAGACACAGAAAGCCATGTCATATGCACATGTATAATGTATAAACTCAGCAGGTGCAATTTAATCAAAATAGAAGAAATACAGGCTAGACAACATATGCAACATGAAACCAATTATCACACTGTCAACTTAGAGCAAGCACCTGCGATGGTGGAGTATGGGAGATGAACTCATCATGTAGACTTGGGACTTCAACTTCATTAGCAGTAGCAGTGGCAAATCTAGAGAGTCTCTGTTTGCATCGGTGCGGAGGACCACCAACATCCCCTAACTTACTCTTTTCCTTCCTATTTTCCGATATTGCCTTATGAAGTCAAAACCACAAGAAGATGAATAAAATTAGCTCTGCATAACTGGTTGATGCATGATACAGACGAACACTACTTTGATGTAAGGCAAGCGCAGGATAGGAGGATGGAATATATACAAAAAAGACAGCGTTTCATATTCACACGTATGATAGGAGGATGGAATATGTATGAAAAAACAGTAAGCGGAAGGCATTTCAACAAAATTTGAAGAAATGAAAGCTAGGCACCATATGAACATGCAACCAATATCACTCTATCAGGTAAAAAGTGTCTCGTCGTAAGTGCCATTTCAAGAAATTAGAAGCAGTACAAGCTAGAAGACAATGCAAGATGCAACCTACATCACAGTCCCAAGTTAAAGTGTCTTATGGGTAAGTGATCGTTGCAGGTATAAGTTGTAAGCTACGCAGATGCAATTCAACATAATCAGAAAACTAGACATCATATGGAAAACGCAACCACGTATAATAGTTCCAAGTAAGAGCAAGCACCAGTGATGGTGGAGTAGGGGAGATGTGCTCATCATGTACACGTATGTTCTAGAAACAAGAACACGTGTCATATTCACAGGCATTATATGTAAAGTAAGCAGATGCAATTCAAGTTAGAAGCAATACAATCTAGACATCATACGCAACATGCAACCACATATAATAGTGTCAAGTTAGAGCAAGCACCTGTGATGGTGGAGTAGGGGAGATGTGCTCATCATCTACACAGCTACGTTGACTGTCCAGCCTTGTGTTGTCTTGCGAATCTTGTTGGGAGGATGGCGGAGTAGAATCTGTAGAGACCCCCTGTTTGAGTTGCTCCGAAGGACCACCATCATCCACTGCCGGACCAATTTCCTTCAGCTGTAATCATTTTGCATTGTGAAGTCAAACCGATAAGAAAAAGGAATAAAATTCGCTCTTCGGAACTCATTCATGCATGATACTGACGAACACTACTCGGATGAAAGGCAAACACATGATGCGAGGATGAAATATGTATGAAAAACAGGATGGTGTGACATATTCACACCTATGATGTGGTAACTAAGCAGAAGACATTTCAAAAAATTAGAAGCACTGAAAGCTAGACACCATATGAAAGATGCAACCAATATCACTCTGCCAAGTTCAAACTGTATGGCGTTTCAACAAATTAGAAGCAGTACATGCTAGAAATCATATGCAAGACACAACCAATATCACAGTGGCGACTTAAAGGTGCCTTATCATAAGTGACTGATGCGGGATATGCAAGAATAGTAGTCTGATGTAGAAACAGGAACACATGTCATATTCACAGGTGTTATGTGTAAAGTAAGCAGATGCAATTCAACAAAGTTAGAAGCAATACAAGCTAGACATCATACGCAACATGCAACCACATATAATAGTGCCAAGTTAGAGCAAGCACCTGTGATGGTGGAGTAGGGGAGATGTGCTCATCATCTACACAGCTATGTTGACTGTCTAGCCTTGCGTTGTCTTGCGAATCTTGTTGGGAGGATGGCGGAGTAGAATCTGTAGAGAACCTCCGTTTCAGTTGCTCGGAAGGACCACCATCATCCAATGCCTTGCAAATTTCCTTTAGATTTATTGATTTTGCATTGTGAGGTCATACCGACAAGAAAAAGGAATATCATTCGCTCTTCAGAACTCATTCATGCATGATACTGACGAACACTACTCTGATGAAAAGGCAAAGTCATGATACGAGGATGGAATATGTACGAAAAAATGGACGGCTTGACATATTCACACCTATGATGTGGTAACTAAGCAGAAGGCACTTCAACAAATTAGAAACACTGCCAGACACCATATGGAAGGTGCAATCAATATCACTCTGCCAAGTTAAAACTGTCTCGTCATAGGTGGCGTTCATCAAACTAGAAGCAATACATGCTAGAAATCATATTCAAGACGCAACCAATATCACACTACCAAATTAAAGGTGTCCCATCATAAGTGACTGATGCAGGATACACAAGAAGAGTAGTTTCATGTAAGAACATGGTGTGATAGACAGATATAGTATGTACCAAAAACAGGAAAGCGTTTCATATTCACATGTATCATGTGTAAGCTAAGCTGATGCAGTTTACACTAATTAGGAGCAATATGAGCTAGACACCATATGCAACATGCAACCAGATATCACACTGCCAAGTTAGAGCAAGCACCTTGGATGGTGGAGTAGGGGAGCGGAGACTTGGACCTTGTAATGCACTATCAGTACAAGGAGAATCGGTACAGATGCTCAGTTTACGTTGCTGCAGAGGACCACCATCATCGCCTTCCTTACTCGTTTCCTTCCTCTTTCTTGATTTTGCCTTGTCATGTCAAACCCATAAGAAAAAGGAATAAAATTTGCTCTTCAGAACTCATTGATGCATGATACTGACGAACATACTTTCATGTAAGGCAGTCACATGATAGGAGGATGGAATATGTATGAAAAACAGGACAGCGTGACATATTGACATGTATGATGTATAAAGTGTAAACTAAGCACAAGGTGCTTGAACTTGTTAGAATCGATGCAAGCTAGAAACCATATGAAAGATGAAACCAATATCACTCTGCCAAATTAAAAGGGTGCCCTAACAAATGTATTTGACCAAATTAGAAGCAATACATGGCAATAGGCTAGAAATAATATGCAATATGCAACAAATAATGGTGACTCATCGTAAGTGATTGATGCAGGATACAGAAGAGAGGTAGTTTCATGTAAGAACAAGGTTAACACATAGATGTAGTGTGTACCAAAAATAGGAAGGCATGTCATATTCACAGGTATAGTGTGTAAACTAAGCAGATGCAATTTACCCTAATTAGAAGCATTACAAGCTAGACACCGTATGCAACATGCAACCACATATCACACTGCGAAGTTAGAGCAAGCACCTGTGACGGTGGTGTAGGGGAAGTGCGGTCTTCAGGTACAGAGCTACGTTCAATATCTTCATTTAGGCTTGCTGTTTCTTGAGAATCATGTGGAGAGGATGAAATTGCATTCTTTATAAGAGTATTGCGTCTCATATTAACCCACGCGCGTGACTGTCTCATCATTAGCGATAGACGCAGGATACATAAGAACAGTAGTTTGATGTAAGAACATGGTGTGATAGGCAGATGTAGTATGTACCAAAAACAGGAAGACGTGTCATATTCACATGTACAATGTGTAAGCTAAGGAGATGCAATTTAACAAATTAGGAGCATTGATGAGGGATACACAAGAAAAGTAGTTTGATGTAAGAACATGGTTAATAGAAAGACGTAGTATGTACCAAAAATAGGAAGACATGTCATATTCACAGGTATAATGTGTTAACTAAGCAGATGCAATTTACCCTAATTAGAAGCATTACAAGGTAGACACCATATGCAACATGCAACCACATATCACACTACCAAGTAAGAGCAAGCACCTGCGATGGTGGTGTGGGGGAATTGCGGTGATCAACTAGAGAGCTACGTTGACTATCTTCATTTAGCCTTGTTGTTTCTTGAGAATCATTTGGGGAGGATGACACTACACTCTTTAAACGAGTAGGGCGTCTCACAGTAACCCACTCGGGTGACTGTCTCATCATAAGTGATTGACGAGGGATACAAAAGAGCATTAGTTTGATGTACGAACATGGTTAATAGACATATGTAGTATGTATCAAAAACAGGAAGGCATGTCATTATCAAAGGTATAATGTGTAAAGTAAGCAGATGCAATTTAACCAAATTGGAAGCAATATAAGCTAGACACCATATGCAACATGCAACCACATTTGACAGCGCGAAGTTAAAGCAACCACCTGGGATGGTTGTGTGTGGCAATTGAGATCATCAACTGCACAGCTACGTTTACTGTCTGCAACTGCTGACACTGCACCCATTAGAGCGCTGAAATGCTTAGTGCTTATCTTCGAATTACACTGGAGTGACTTCTGTCTTTTCTTTTCTGCATTCATCAACACTGCGTCAGAGTCTGAAATACCCATGCATAAAAAAACAATAGTGTGAGTATGGGTGAAGTGTGTGCACAATTAGTACAGTGTAAAGGTAACAGATAGCATGTCGGTGAGAAATAAATGACGGGAGACATATGATAGCTCTACAACATGCATGGCACACTAAATTACTACAGGATTCTATGAAAATAACAGTCAACAGAAAGCAAATAGGTCAGTCCATTTTTTCTGCACCGTCCGATGTACAAAGAATGGGCAGATCGCCTTCATCTACCTCCAGCCAGTCAGTGTTGACGATCTTCCTCGAAATGCCAGCGACCTCCCCTGCCTGCGCCCTCCCCTCGACCTCACCGCACCGCCGTGCTTGGCACCGCCCCCCGACCATCCATTCAAGCCCCGCGGACCTCCAGATCAGGCGCAAGAAGCTCCTGCGCCCCACACCCCTATGATAGACACCGATGCGCCGCTTCCCCGGGGAACAGGCGGACTAGGTGCTCCGCGCGCCTAAGCGGGTGCTGCTTCTTTTAATTGCGGTTCGACTGACCCTGAATTGAAATCCACGCGGGCTACTGACCTCTAGCAAAGGTGAACTAGTAAAAGGGAGGAAACCTTGTGCATTTAGTATCACGAAGAAGATGCAGTGAAGCGCTCAACTAGTTTCTTTCGTGGGATGAATACGGTGTGAGCGGAGACGTAAGATTTGCACGAATAAGGGAAGAGGAGTACCTCTTTCTGCTGGGAGTGTTGTGTCCTCCTTCTGTTTTTCCGACGATCTTCTTGTTGTTCGCCGGAAACGAGAAGTTGTGGAGGACGGTGCAGCCTTGGACGAACCCATGGCCAAGTTGTTGAGTGTGGTGCGGTGGCCGTCTGTCGGCGGCGGGGAAGCAGATCCGAGGTGGCGAACGACGACGTAGCGCGAACAGCTCCGGTGCGGTGGACAGTTTCGACAGTGGAGCCGCAACAGTGAGGCGCAGGACGGCGTGGTCGGAGTGGTTCTGGTACGGCGCACGTCGGCATCGGCGTCGTGGAGGCAGCTCTGCCTCGGCTTCAGCTGCTAAGTCCTTGAGGGCGTTGCGGTTGCGTTGGACGACGATGTCGGGGTACCGGCTCCGGCGTGATGGAGGAGGGCGGCGGTGGATTGGCCGCTATGGGGTGGAGGACGGAGGAGGCTGGGGTTTCGCGGCTGGTGGAGAGGGCGTTTTCGCGCCCATGGAGTATGAATGGGGAAACGGAGGGAGGCGGGGAACTAAGGGGGAACAATGTTTCGGTTTGAGACACGCTTGTTTGAAATTTGGGGAAAGTTACAAACTTTGCCCCCATCTAAAATTTTGGACATATTGCGGGTTGGGGGTAGGACAGTCATGTCAGGTGTCCCAAATGTGGGCGGGATAGATTTCGGCCGAGCGCATGGGTAGGCGCCCATGTCGTATGAATGCTTCTCGGAGACGGTTGAGACTGGCGTCTTGGTGAAGTTACAAACCTACCCCGGTTTAGACCTTTGGACATCGGGCCGATAGGCTACACGGGCCAGAGTCAGGACAGTAATTTCCTACCACCAAAACATTAGTCTCGCGCGGTTTCGGGGACCAGAGGCCTATTTGGCGCTTCGTTCAATATTTGGGAGCAGAAACATTAACGTTTTCGGTTCTCTTGAATTGAACTTTCAGGATTTGTCAAACTTCACAAATCTTTACTCTTGAAAACCTTAAAGCTACGTTTATTTTGGAATGGAGGGGGTACATTTGAATATACATTGTACACGAGTATATATTAAAAGATATGCAACTTACCTCAGTTCATGCATGGTTCCAGATATAATCTCCTTGGTTGCAAAAAAAAAGTTAGATATGCGTATGAATATATATAGCATGTTCAAACTCACAACAAAGGTTGATGCCCCCTTTTACATCTGATTTACAAATGCCATTATCTCGGGTTCAAATAGATGAATGCACTTCCTATGAATTCGAATCTTCGAAACCCCCTTTATGTTGAATTCAACATGTATTCTATTTCGTAGCTAGCAATTTGGAATGTATCCATGCAAGTGACAAATGTATAAAGTGCTTCACACTAACAACATGGAGTGCACTAATTAATGTTTATATATGAATTGCAAAAGCATCCATTGCCTGTATTTCAAACCGCTCTCACTCTATGGATCGATAATATGAAATAAACACATGCACATGCTAGAATTCAATAGAGTATGGGTGTCTGATAGACCGATTTTTGTCCATACGCAATTTGCAAAATTCATGATCTCATCCAAAAATAATAATGCCATTTATATTTTAATTTAATGCGTAGAACCGCCTTTTAGACGTAGATGCACTATGCCTCGCCCCGTTCCCACAAATGCGTTATATATCTCTCTATCTAACGCATAAGTGCACACACTTTATATGCATCGGCATTTCTCTTTCACACATGATCACAATCTCTCTCGGGGTGTCGGGGTGTCTCATGCACATGCTCTCTCTGTTTCTCTCTCTCTCTCTTTCGGACTACTATGTACCAGTCTTTTCACTAATCTCAGTTGGAAAACACTATTTCTCTCACATGCATATATACACATGCACGATCTCTACTAGCCCTCTATACGCACATATATGTGCCTACGTGTCTCCCGCACACACATTATCTTTAGGCCTCTCTCGCACACATTGCCCCCCCCGACACATCTCTCTCTTAGTAGTTGGCAGATATGATTTCATCATATCATTCGGTAGGATATCCCTGGCTGTTAGGCTGGATGGTAATACGAGGCAAAGTTTTACCCTAGTTCGGATCGGACCCTTGCAGTTGAAGAAAGAGCCTACTCCTGGTACTGTATATTAGTGATAGGGGTGTGTACAAAGTACACATGAATACCAGGCATTGTGCGTGTGTGTATACTATTGACGAACTAGCCCCCAAGCTTGTATAACATACTAAGGGCCTAGGGTTACAAATAATATATAGTCGGCTTATCACCAGTGGGGATAGAGTCCTCCGTGACTCTGGTAGCTTCGTGTTGTACGCCGAGTCCTCCACATGGGTCTTCGTATAACACGTCTCGGTCCAACCTATATGTGGCGCAGGATGGAACCGACCCATGAGTCTTCATGTTGACCCACCACAACTAGAAATGATGTGCCCACCACACCACACACGCAATCGGCCACTAGGAAAATAAGCATATACAATAGTACAATGGTATCTAGCTCACGATACGTCTCCATATTTTGTTGATGACACTGACGGACTTTGCATTTGATGCGTGCTCCGTATTTTGCTGACGACACTTACGGTCATTGTATTTGAAGCGAAAGCACGATATGGTCACTGGACTTCAGAATAAGCTCATCACGGTCACCACATACATTTTGTCGTGTTAACCAACATGTGGTTGGATGGTTAGAGGACAGTGGTTTCTCGAGCCCACCAAGGTTAAAGTCCCGGTGCTCGCATTTATCTTGTGTTAATTTTAGTATTTTCCGGCGATGTACGTTCAGTGGGAGGAGACGTTCCACTCGACTACGAGGCACCTATGGTGACTTCGTAAAATCTCAAGATCATATATGTTGGCCCACTCTCTCGAAGGTGCTCATAGGGGTAGGGTTCGCTTGTGTGCGCTTATAGCGGTGAGTGCTTGCGCGTATATATGAGCCCTTGCGTCTGTACCGTGTTAAACAAATACATATCATGATTATACGGTCACTGGCTCACCCGTACAACTCCGTATTTTGTTGATGACACAATCAATTGACCAGTCAAACATTCACGCGGCGCAACTAGTGTTGCACCATCGGGGCGCGTAACCATGGGGCCCACCTGTCAGCCCGTATATGAATGAAAGAAATGGTAGTTTGAGTCTGTACTCTGTTAATAACATAGGAGTACATTTTAGGGTGATCATACGGTCACTGGCTCACCATACAACTCCGTAATTTGTTGATAACACGATCAATTGACCAGTCAAACGGTCCACATTCAGCAGCGCACATTACCATAGGGCCCACCCGTCAGCGCGTATATGAAGGACAGAAATGGTAATAAATTAGTGCCTGGTGGGTATTCGAAGTCGTGAGACCTCTGGTTGGCAGTCACCGGCGGTTGGGGGGCATTCATTGGGCGGTGGGGTGGGGATCCCGGAGAAAAAGCTCGGCGGGTGCGGGGGGCTAGAGGGATGGCCGGTGTGGCGGCGGACCGGCGGTGGGGAGTGGCTTCGGGGAGGGCGGGCCGGCCGCGGGCGGCGGGGGCTGGCGGTTCGGCCGGTGGAGGCTTGCGGTTCGGGGGGGTGGAGTTTGATGATAAACTGGAGGCCCTTGATTTCGTATCCAACGGCTGGAAAATCTAATGACCAGAGATGAAAAAGTCAGTCGACTGACGTGTAGCCTCACCCCGCACGTACACACGCACGCATGTAGGCGTGCAACACTGACACGTACACACGCACGCATGCTGGCGTTCAACACTGACACGTACACATGCACTCACGAACACACGTATGTACACACCCATGCATGCAACACTGAAACGTACCCTTGCACGCACGCAACACTCGCACGCCTGCATGCACACAGCACACGACACAAGACACACGCTCAACCTATACGTGCATGCACCCTTTGTTAAGGACATGGATTGCTACGAGTATTAATCAATCTTATCTGTGATAAGCAGAACATTGATGTTTGCAGCGGTCTTTATGAAGCACAATGTATCTAACGGGCTATCAACATAGTAGGCTTATCTACATGAAAAAGATGACATCACACTCAATGAACAATCATCAGTTTATGAAATGCCCGCTTCTGACCGCCCTGGCCCACCAAAGGTTCCTCTGCTGTGCGCTGCCTGCGTTGGGTCACTGACATGCAGGCCATGCACCCAAAGAGCCCACACGTCAGTGGAAGAACAGCGCGGTGTCCTAGGTCAGAGTCGAGGGTGCCACTCGCGGCACGCCCGGCTGAACACGCCTCCGTGCCGCATTCAAACGCCTCCATGAAACCCGCCCATGTGGAAGCCGAGAAACCCACTCTGGACACACGTCCGTTCATGACCGGGCCGACGTTAAACGCAACGCCGGCCGAGCTCCTCCCATCCACCGTCTATTTAATCTCCTATTTAAACGAGGCCAAACCCCGGCCAAGAATCGCACACCTCCGCCGCTCCCCTATCTCCTCCACCATTTTGTCCACTCTTACAATGGCTTACGAAGAGTAGTTATTCCGCATCCAAGCTGGCTGGGTAGCCCGCCGGATACGAGCTATGCAGCTCACTGATCCACCTCCCTCCCCTCGCCCGACGGAGCCAGTTGCCGCCCCAAGCTGGCGCGCGTTCAGCAACTCACCGCTCCAGGCCAGTCGATGAGGAGCGGCGCACGGGCGTCGTTGCTGCCGTCCACGCCGCCGCCTCATACCGCGTCTCCCGTTTCTGTGGTCGAGACTCCCATGCCGGCGGCCGCGCCATGCAAGCAGCGACAGAAGCCGGGTGCGCGGAGAGCGACGAGTCAGTGGCCAGCGCCTCCGCGTCCGCCGCCATGATCGAGGAGAAGTAGAACACGGGAGGCCGCTGCCGCTTGGGTCCCATGAAGGCCACCGCGGAGGCGACGCCGGCGTACACAGCAGGTGTCTTGCCAGATCCTTTTGTTGCGAGGACCTTCGTCGACCCCGCATGGGCTCCACGGAAGAGGGGAATGTTAGGATGAACTCGAGCCGGTGCCGGCCATGGCGAAGTAGTGGCCGGTGATGAAATCGAACCGGTGCCATGCATATACCTCCGGGGCTCCCGGCAGTCCGGTGATCGTGCTGCCGGACATGAGGAACACAAATCGATCGGCGGGCGACCATTTAGGCCAGGTATTATATACCTGTGCTGTCCAGAACTAGCACCGCGTAGTTCATTTGAATGTAATGAAATCCGTCATGTTTGTATGAAAATCCGGTATTTTATATGATCTCCGTCGTTGTTTATATGAAATATCAGTTTATCTACATGTTTGCGTGAATTTCGTCCGGTTGGTTGAGTTGCTGTCATATTGTGTGCGGCTATGGTTGGATGGCGTAATTTGCGGGTCGCCGGTCGGTCTGCGGGCGGCTCGGGCGGCGTTGTGGGACAAAAAAACACAGCTCATGCGAGCTCGTCTCCAACGTGCGCGCTGGAGGATGCATGATAGCATGAGCACCCGAGCCATTCCTCATTCATCGGTGGCAAAGGCACCGGTGGACAAAAGGGTCGCCAATATTTTGGCAACCCCGGGCAAGATCCAAACAGCCCCTCCCAACAAATTCAAATCCCTCATTCGCCGTGGAATTTTGCCATGTGTTGTTTTCATGGACTAGCAAGATGCCCGTGCATTGCACGGAACATCAAGATGCATTTTTTTACAAACTCCCGCATGCATGCAAGGGATAATTAATGTCCTCCTTTGCTAGTACCACGAGGCAAACACCATTAATTTTGCATCGATTAGTGTTAGTGGCCTTGTATATCTGCAAATTGTAATTTTGATAGTGGCCCCTTGTATATAAAAATGGAGGGAGAAAGATGAGAGATAAGGTGAGGAGGAGTGGGGCGTGGTGGTGACTGGTGGTCGGACTGGGCGGAGGCATGGGGATGGACGGCGCATTATGTCTAGGTTTGTATCTCTCTCATACACACCCACGTAGGTGGGGGACGTGCATGAAGAGAAGAGGTGCACGCACGGCGCACGTACTCCCGTCTCTTTCCCAACCACACCCGCGCGGGTACACGATGGAGCTCATTTCTGTACGAAAAAGGCAGCCCACGTGGTAATTTGCACGTGTACTGGTTGTCCACTTGGTGGAGGGAGGATCGTCTACCACGGGTGAACAAACAAATTGCGACTTGACGTGTTATGTTAAATTAAAAAAAGAGGCAAACCATGTGGGGCCTACCTTAGAGGCAAGGCTCTATACACTGGAGTACTTTTGATGTGTCCCGCCAACTCGCAGAATGAGGAGAAGCTTGCTTAGTACGCCGTCTCCCCCGCCCACGGGCGCGGTGGCTCGCAGGATGAGGTGAAGCTTGCTTACGACTAGTAGTACTACTACTACTACTGTAAGCCTTTACGCCCGCTCCCTCGCCCACGCGCGCGGTGGCTCGCAGCACGAGGAGAAAATTTTACTACTCCCTCCGTTTACTCCTCGTCCCTACTACGTACTTTGGTTAGTACTCCCTCCATTTACTTATACAAGGCCACTATAAAAAATACATTTTGCATCTATACAAGGCCACAAATAGTAATCGAGACAAAAGTTACTACTCCCTCCTTTCCAGTTTATGGCTCAATTTCAAAATCTCTCCAACCAAGGTAGACGGTGAGTGGTCTAATTAATTTCGTAGTTTGCACAAGTAATTAGTACGCTCGTTTTTCTCAAGAAGTTATGTTTACCGAGGCATTAATTAGAACAAATGCATGAATGACCACTAAATTTCCATGAACTTGTACATGCATTGGTTAGTTTCCTCTTGACACTGCTTGCGTCGGGTGATCTAACGCACCTCGAAATCCAACATGTAATGGTACTACTACTAGTATAGTAGAATTGAGACTTATCAAACGGAAAAACGAATGTTTTTTAGATGAGCCCTATAAACCCTAGTGGGTACGTACTCCGTAAAAACAGATTTTTCCAAAACTAAGTCGCTCCCATTCATGAATTCTGTAGTATACTCCTCCGTCGACGCTCCCTTTCATGAATTATGTACTTCCTGTCGCCGACATGTGGGACATATAGCAACCAGGTCGACGTGTCAAGCACCAAATAACAGTGCAAAATAGCAGGGGGGCGCACCCCACTCGTACTGGCCCAGTAGTAGTAATGAGCAATGAGACGTCAAATCACAATGCCGCACCTTCCCAGACGGACGAAGCAACCATTATTTCACACTTCGGTTCGCCATCATCTCAAACCACGTAGTATTGCTTCTGCCTCAAGAGGGACACGCGCGTCGCCTTGGTACATCATGACACGTGGGACCGCATGACAGGCCATGCTCCCCCGCCGATCGCTCGGTAAAATCACCTCATTTTTACTATACTTCCTCCGTATCGGTTTACTACATGGCATGCACGTCGTTCTAGGTTGAGAATTTAACTGGCTATATATGTGATGAACAGTACTCTAGCCTTTTAAAAATGTATAATTTTGTACAGTAGTACTATCGATGGATTGCGCCATGGAGCAAAAATTGAAATTAAAAAAAGGTGGTACATATAGAGAGCGCTCGTCGCCAAATTATGCATATAGTACTATTAAAAAAGCTAGTACGTGCTTAATTGGGGTGCTAAATTCTATTAAAGAAATACTGGTAGTATGTACATACTAAAGAGTTAAAGTAACAAGAAGAAACATAACATAGTTCTGCTGGGGGCTCAGCACAACACACCCCTCAAATTAAACTAAGCACACGTGAAATTAAACTATGCAACTAATCCGGTAGACACTGCATTAGAAGTTTAGAACCACCATGAGCAACGACACTGCCAGCTTACTCGGAGTCCTCGTCCACGTCCTCAACTTCGTCCTTGTCCCTCTTCCTCTTGGCCGATACTTCTTTGCTTGAACCGCACACTTGGTTGTTGCTCTTCATCCAACCCTTGTAGATATTGAAACAAAGGTAGCCATCCATTGCAGCGTAGTGGATGTGGTCTATATCTAGTACATTCCGCTGCCATGCATGACGATGAAACGTGTAATGAGGTTTCTCCAGTTTACGGTACAAAGGATGAACCATGGCTCCTGCCAAGGTCAGCATTGAAGGCTGACGAGAGGGCACCAGCCGATTCTTCTAGAGGTCGAAGGGGTTGCCTACAATGAGGCCTATCCGACCCAGGACTTCTTTGTCGTTCTTAAAGTCTATAGTAACGAATTTCACTATTTTGTCCTTGAGGAAGTTCTTAAATCCTGGCACTCAACGTCGGCATGGCATATGTGGTAGACCAAGCAAACGTTATGTACGCAAACCTGGATCACGGCGGGCTTCTTCCTCTCTTCGTCCTTTAGATCCTTCTCTCGTCCCAGGACTGTGGTGTACTCAACATCTAGCCCAGCGACCCACTCATCATCTGAGTTTTCGAACATGCGTCTGAAGCGAGAAAGGCATCCTTTCACCGTCGCGGAAGAACGGGTGTAGATGACGTCGAACTCATCGCCGGTGATGGTTCTAACCTTGTACTCACCGCCGATCGTGGAGATTTGGGACGCCATGGATTTGGGAGGAGGGTTAGGATTAGTGGAACTGCCGTAATGTGAATGGACGGGACGACTAGGAGCGAACCGCCATAGTATTGAAGGACGTGCGGGGACGAGTAGCAGCAAACTGCCAGCGTGCGAACGGCGGGGTAGTGGCTTTCCATTCTCCCATGATACGGGCTTCTGAGAGCCCTTGTATCTGAGATTGAACGGTTGCATGGCGTGATTCTAGACCTATGGGTGAATATCCTATCCTGGAGGGTTATTCTGCAAATTTTCAGCAACTTAGCATGCGACCGTTTGATCTCAGATGCAAGGGCTGCCAGCAGCCCGTATCATGGTCGCGCCTACCACGACCGTCGCGTCGCTCGCGCGGTCGCGCCCTTGGAGATTTAACACGGTGCGTTAGGCTATCTGATGTTGGCATGTCATACATAGTCATCACTTAGTCACTCATACTATAACAAGGTTGGCTATAAGTGTATTTTTTACTCCTCTCTATCTCTTTCTTCGTACTCCCTCCATCCCATAATATAAGAACGTTTTTGACACTAGTGTAGTGCCAAAAATGTTCTTATATTATGGGACACAGGGAGTACTAGTATTTATTGCATTTGCCAAGGAGTGACCTCTTCCAATGAAATGGTGTTGCTAAGTTTGCTTCATTTAATTAGCTATAGACTCAAAATTGTCTTTTCACCTAGGTACACGCGCTTAGCACCGTTTCTTCCTTGGGTCACCAAACTAGTCTCTCTCTTCTTGATTAACTTGCCACATCAGACTTTATGCCTATGTGGCAAGCTTAAGCACCTGTAGGAGCAAGTAAAAGTAAGTACAATAGTGCGCTTTACATGGCTTTTTGCATATGTGGAGGAAAGAGAGGCAAGGAAAAAGTGAATAAGTGGGCTCTCATGCAAGAGCCAGCCTCTACTACATGGTAGAGCATTGGGAGAGGCACCTGTATGGAGGTTGTCAGGAATCGGGAGACTCACGCCAGTCGTAGCGCCACAGTTAAAATGATAATGGCAAGTCAAATCACGGGGGCCCACCTGTCCAGCAGTAACTCCCTTTCAAATCACACAACCCTACGTTTGCAGCAGCCTACTCCCTCGTCTTCTCGCGTCTCTGTCGAACCGACTAGGCGGAACTGCCCCGCCTACCGCGCAGGAAAAGCCCCGCCCTCGACTTTTAAATACAACTACATCTGCTTAAGAATCCAATGATATACTTTTTGTGACATAGTAACTCATATTTAGTTAGTCAAATGGATGACCTAGAACTACGTGCAGGCCCTATAAACCGAGACGCCTAAAAATAAAAAAACCGAGACGGAGAGGGTAGTTCAGCACGTATCTTTTTAGATCAATATAGTCGGGATTCACCAAGGAGCAAAACCAAGTGGTAGGCTGCTCCTGTCGTGTTGGCGTAGCAACTCAAGCAGGGTCAGTCCGCACACGAAATGGCGACACACTTAACAGGACCCCTTTGGCCGACATGTGGCTCATCCACCGTCTTGTTCCACGTGCAATGCACCAAATTACAGTTCGGAGCAGCGGTTGGAATTGGAGGCACCCCGGTCGTAGCGCCGCAGTAGTAGAAAATGAGCGATGAGGGGTCAAATCACAAAGCCCCACCTTTCCCGCATTAAGCTGGACGGACGAAGCAACCATCATTTCACTCTAGGGCGCAAGAGCATAAAGAAAAGAGAAAACAATGATGCGTGCGGCAGCTACCTAGGGCACCCTAGGGTAGGGGTCTCCACTACAGATCCTTTTTTTTTGAAAGCGCCTCCACTACAAATCGGCTTCTCCCTCGTCCTCTTGAAGAAAACCGATGATGAGTGCGGCGGTAGGGTTTGTAGGAGTACTACGGCGTGCGGGGCCATGTCGTAGTAAATGGGTTCGAGTCGACGCCTTAAATATGTGCGGGCCGCTTGGTTTTACGGGAACGAGGCAACATTTTGGGTTCGGGGACCAGTGGAGATATAGTACGTACAAAAAATTGTGGACGTAGGTTCGACCGAAAGGCAATGATGCATGGGCCCTGCATTTTGATATACCCGGGGCCGCGTGAAATTTGCTACTCTACTCAAAACTAGTAAGGTACACATGTATTGAACGCATGAGATTTCGAAACCAAATTATGAATAAATACACACTATAGCATGTAAAGCTTTGAGTCATATATGCATGATGTAGATGTTCATTTAGTTCTTATAGTTCATCTCATTCAAAATCAATTAGTTTTATAAAAATGTTAAGATTCATGGGGTTGTGCATTGTAAATCATAAAGTAAAAAACAAATAATGGCAATTCATTTAGAAAAAAATAATCAATGATGATACAGAAGATTCTAGAACAAAGGAGAAGTGCTTGTGTTTTGAGGTTTGTGCATTATGCTTAAGTTCAACCATGGAGTCTTCTAAATTGTACATGTGGCAGATCTGATGAAATGTTGATGATATCCAACGGCCAGTAGTGCTCGGATTTGCCTATCTCTGCACTGTCGGGTTAGCTTCATCCAGCGACCATCTTTCAAAGTTATTGGCACACTATATAGTTCTTGTGCCATAGTTGCATGTTTTGGAAAAAAGCTACTAGTGGGTTGTACTATCTATTTAGGAATAGAAGATGTATACATGGAAGTTGTAGGGAAAGAGATGACATGGAGCATCTCAATTCGTATGAGTAGGGATTGGAAAAGAGATGTCATTTGGTTCACATCATAGGAACTTTTCTATTGAATCTAGAGATGACATGTATCTCAATTCCTATGAGGACGGATTAAAAAAGAGATGTAATTTGGTTCATATCATAGGAACTTTTCTATTGAATATACGCTAATGTTTATTTTCCTTTGAAATTAAGGGAGTATAGGAATCCATTCATATGAACCAAGTGGCTCTAAAGCTATAGAACTGATATCATGTTTATTTCCTTTGAAATGTGGAGTATATGAATCTATTCCTATGAACCAATTGGCTCTAAAGGAAAAAATCCTATAAAATCATATCATATAGAGTTCCTATGATATTCCTCGACACTAAAGGATGCTTGAAATGCTGCGGGTGATACGATGATCTTTCTTTGTAGACTCCTCACCCATCTTTATAGTTACCTCTCGAAGATGAATGAAATGATATATACATGGTATTCTACATGTGCAATTTGGTACACGAAAACTCGGTAAAAGTTTGCGAGGTTCGAATTTTCAATAAAGCTATATGCACTGCATTTCGGAACGGAGGGAGCATACGGCAGTTGCTAACACTCACGTGGAAGATTTGTGTGTAGGAGGAGTGGCTGTTTTGTTAAATGACATGGCAAAACTGACACTGTCGGATGCCGATCTAATGGTTCTTACGACGTTCGTCAGGAAAAGGCTTGTGGCGAACGTTTGTCAGATAATGATTTACGGACACATGCATTGCATTGATACATGCCCCCCTCTCTATCACGCACACGCACCCTCACGAGTCACGACTCTCCCGAGTCCTCTCGCAGACTCGCACGTCGCACCCACCGTCTATCTCCAGGTAGACGTCACGCACATATGTGCTCTTCACACCCTACCCTCAGAACTTCTAAAAAACAAAAGACGGCGCGCACATTTTATTTTAGCTCACACATCACACACTTATACTATTACTCTTGCGGCGAACGTTCTTTGGGTAGTATATTGTACTCTCACAAAGAGAAGTGGTGCACGCACGCACTAGTTCTCTCACACCCACTCGCAGGTACACGTAGGAGTGCATTTTTTTAAGCTGGTACAACAAAATCACTCCACTATATATAAAAGCAGGAGCCTTAGCGCTTGCTTTACTAGGGTTCCTCTCGTTCACTCTCTCATGCTCTCCAGATCTAAGCAACACATAGGTGGCCACACTCTCTCTCAGCTCACGGCTGGTCACAAATCCGGCCGGACAACCTCGACCGGGGCAGGGGTGTAGGTGCATCGTTCATGCTGTCGTCGGCAGCGAGGGAGCAGACCAACGGCTGCCCGCGCGTCCTGATCGGCGGCCGTGCCGTTCTCTCCGAGAGAGCGCCGGCTCGGGAGGGCCTTCGACCCCTTCTTCCTCCCTGCGGTATTCTGGCCAAGATGCGGCCTCCCGACGCCGTCTTTGCCACATGTCGACGACCCTCAGGTATATATTCCTTCGAAACCTGCCTTGCTCTACTTCCCCAGCTCCCTTCATGTGGATCCTTTTCTACTTCCGTCCGCTGTTCCAAAGCCACCTAGACTTCTACTATTATTAGAAGTAAAGCTAGTTCATACAGTCGACTCAAAGCGTTGGTTCAAACAGGGAAGAAAGTTGGAAAGCTGTAGCATGAATCTAGGACTTGATTCTAAGAATAAACGGGGGAAAGTAGTAATATCTGTCACTGTTTAAATAACCGTATTTCGTATTTGCGCAAACAGGGATGTCTGTCTCCATATCGTTCCGGGCTGTCTGTCTCCGTATCGTTTCTATCCGTGCAATCAAAAGCACACACCTCAATTTTAGTACAACTGCGCAAAATGAGATGGCTATCCCTTGTTGCCGTCGTCTAACCTCCCGTCTTCAAGGTATCCCTACATTGGTAGTAACTAAGGTAGAATGACCAACGCAATCTAAAAGAAGCTAATTCGTACGTTTTACTTCCTGATTGCAGTGCAGGGACGAGCGAAAACAACTGCATCCTAGTCTGGAATGCACTTTCTACCAGTTCATCCATGGACCCAGGACTAGCTGGCACGGCTGCACGGCGGTTTTTGGACAGGTGCGCGGACAAGAGGCATTATGGTCTGATTATTTCTGCAAATACCGGTGCTTAAATTTAGTGGAATGCACAAGCATTTCAGCTGGTCAGTACACTGCATGGTTCAGTTCAGCATTCCAGCTGAGACCACAATTATAATTGGTTATTCTGGAATGAGAGAACCTAACCCTGGATGGTGGCAACAAGAAAAAACCAGAGTGAACTCCAGGAAATTTAAGCCTGCCGGGAGGCCCTTTGCTCAGAGAAGCCTTGCTTGTTTTTTCCTGATTTGTAAACCTTCTCACAACTTTCTCTTTTGCTGTGAACTAGTATATGTTTGTTATGTTCTATGAATCATTGAGATGTATAAAATTGCTTAACTTATGCTTTTCAAGTTTTTTATGAAGACGAGTTTAATGTGAGTGTTCCACATGAGCGCTGGACTAGCGTGTGAACGTTTGGAATTTATTACATTGTCGCCTCAATTAACTGCATGAACCACTGTAACAAGATACATAGTTGCTTATATGTCAGACAGCAGATTGTTGATTGTTAGCTGGTCGATAGCCTAGTGTTGAAGCGAGCTGCGCCAATGTGCCGTGTTTTGCACAACTGCTTACAAGTGGGGTAGCACCAACAGTGTTTACAAGTACTTATGTATACATCGGGGCACGGTTCTCGAACGAGTGCTCTATTTCATCAAAACACACACTGCTCGTATGATAAACCGTGACAACTTATGTCTTACCATGCCATATTCATGAAAAAACTAGTGAGGACGCATCTGTTTCGGCAACAATTACGATGGTTCTCACATGATTCACGGGCACACAAAAGTAGCAGCAGTTCCCATAGACGGATTCAAACAGAGTACTAGCCCCAGAGGGGTCGATAACAGGCAAGGTTCGGATAATTAGACACAATCCAAACTACTATTAAACACTAGCTGGGGCAACTATTTCATGCTTCGATCTAATTTGGGCTGGACACAAGACGGACCTTGCCATGAACATCATCGAGGACGTCCTGCAGCAGCTCAATCCTGTGAACCTTCATGAAGACAACCTTGTGGCCTTGCCACTGATAAACTTGTTTGTGGAGGCATGCCACGTCAACTTCCTGCGTAAGCTTGACAAGAACAGTATGCCTCACAAACGAAGGAGTAGCTTTGAACTTCTTGTGCTTCAGTACACCTTGGACAACACGCCTGACAACAGTGAGGCTAGAATACAACTCTTCATTGGTATAACCGCAAATGGCTTCCAGGATCCAACAGCCTAAGAACTCTGTTTTCCCAGTGCATATATTCAGGTCGTCCGCCTCATAGCGTGTGACATGTACAACCACACAATCCTTGTCTGCATCAGGGCTCTAATTGAAACAGAAACAAATTCTGAATTACTTTTCAGTATAAGAAACAGAAGTTATTTAAAGCACTATGTATAGCATGGCATCAAAGCTAATAAAATTTTGCATTATTAATCACCACATACTTCCTTTTCTAAAAAAAATCACCACATACTTAGATCAAAAACCACAATCGAGATCGGCAATGAAGGAAATCACCTTGGGCAGCTCAGTAGGTGGGGGGACACATCCTCGAAGGGGGAAAACTGCTCCTGCAGTGCCACGAGGCTGTAACCTCAAACGGGGCATTGACCATCTCAGTAGTGGCCGTGAGCGTATCTGGGGTCGGCTCGGTGGTTGCCTCCATCTTCTTGGAGCTCCCTGTCTCGTGGGGATCAGCCTCCCGCGTCTGCTCCAATATCGGCAGATCTGTGCCTGGTTCTCCTTGGTCCATCATGAAACTAACGAATACTAGGAGACCACTGAAAGGAAAACACAATCGCAATGACAATGAAACAAAAAAGAGAGTGAGGATCGGTTACTGCTTTGCAAAATTTCTTTTTTTTTTCTCTGAACGAAAATATACCAACATCACGGATCCGCTTACCTTCCCTTCGTTCGGAGAGAAGAACAGTGGTAGATGCGAGTGTTGCCTTTCTTGAAGACAGTGAGGGAGAAGGGGATTCAGCGAAGAGTGAAATGATGGTTGCTTCGTCCGTCAAACTTAGACTGCGGGGAGGTGGGGTTTTGTGATACGACGGCTCGTTACTGCCGCGCTACGACCGGGGTGACTCTCCGCCTGCATACTGCCTTCTAATTTGGTGGATGGCATTTGGGCCCGCGCGCTGCATGGCCCGTATGTCGGTGAACAAAAGTATAATGGCATTCAGTAGAGGGAGACGTTTCAATGACCTAGGAGGAGCCAGAAGCGGTAGAGTGTCTCCACTGTACTAGTAGTAATTGTTTTTCTGGGTAGCTGTAGAGTGTCTCCACTGTACTAGTAGTAATTGTTTCTCTAGGCCCAAGACAAAACAGCCCATCCACACTAGTAAATAGTAAAATCAATTCAAAAGCCCATATATTTACTGAATGAGAGGCGCTACCCACACCCAGCACACCCCCCCCCCAAAAAAAACCTGGGTGCTCTTCTTCCTCCTCGCTCCCACCCACCTCACGTCAGCTCGCTCCACTCGTACCCCCAAATTCCCCACCTCACTCCTACAGAAAACCCCAGCTCCCCTTCTTCCTCACTCCTACAGAAAACCCCCAGCTCCCTTTCTTCTTCGCTCGCACTACAACTAGGCTCGTCATTCGTTACTCTGCTCAAATCCGTGAGCGCGACGCGACGCCCTCGAGGAAAATGGAGTCGGCTGACCCCAGCGCCAAGAAGATGAGGCTCCCGCCAGCGGCGACGCCTGTTGTAGATCCCGCACCCGGCAGTGCGGGGAGAAGCGGCGACCCCGCCCCCACCGGATCCCAGGAACCCGTAGAATCTCGGGTGGACCGCATCAGCGATCTCCTGGACGCCGTCCTTGGGGAGATCATCTCGCTTCTCCCCACCAAGGATTGCTGCCGCACCCAAGTCCTCTCAATTCGGTGGCGCCCTCTATGGTGCGCCATGCCCCTTAATCTCGACTGTCGTCAGCTATCTCTCTTCAATGATTTTGAAATCCCCAGAGCCATCATCTCCTCCCACCAGGGCTCCGTTCAAAGCCTCTGCATCCCGTCATGCTACCTGAGCAAGCATACCATGCCCTGTACGGTGGACGCCTGGCTGAAATCCCCTGAATTCACAGAACTACAGCTGCTTGAGTTCTACTATTCCCCTGGAAATCACATACCACATACCGAACGCCATGAACTTGTGCCCTCAGCACCGATGTCCATCTCACGGTTTTCGTCCTCTCTCCACACCGCCACCTTTGTGTTGTGCTACCTACCAGATAATCTGGTACTAAACCTTCGACTCCCATTCTCAAGAAACTTTCACTTGTGCGGGTTCGTATATCGGAGGCCTCATTGCACAGCATCATCCACTCCAGTTGCCTTGCGCTGGAGTGCTTGGTGCTTGTTTTCACAGTTAGAATCGGTTGTCTCCAAATAAAGTCGCCTAACCTTGTAAGAATTGGAATTTCTTTTGACAGAAGGCAGCTCATCATCCAAGATGCCCCTTCACTTCAAAGGTTGATCCTTGATTCTAGTTATTCACCGTTGCAAATAACCGTCCTCTCTGCGCCTAAACTGGAGACCTTGGGTGTAATACATGATCTCTGTGCTCATTTCAATATGGTGTTTGGCTCCACAGTTCTTCAGGTACTTTATATTATCATCTACACTTGTAACCATAAGCTGCATTTTAAATTTCTGCGTATAATTTATATATCATCTTGGAGTACACGTTTTGTACTAATATTATGTTCTATGCTTAATGAAGAGTTTCTCCATGGATGGCCTATCAATGGTGCTGGATTCTGTCAAGATCTTATATATCCAAATTAATAGTTTTGATCTGAACAAGATTATTGGCTTGCTGCAATGCTTTCCATGTCTGGAGAAGTTGTATATAAAGGTGATAATTTCACGCACATTGGAAGCCCGCATATAGTGTACTAGAATTAACCGTTCAGCTGTTGCTCTTTCGACACTCTTCTTTTAGACCTTAACTGTTTTCAATCTTCATGTCTATTTAGGCAACAGGACGGGGTAAGAAAGTTATAACCAATTGGTGGATTCGTAAGCATCGGGATTTTCTCACTTCTCATGAGATTCGATTGAAGACAATAACGCTAGAACGATATGTAGCCAACCGTGCAAACACAAGATTTGTCATATTCTTCCTGCTGAATGCGAGGTTACTATTGTCTATCAGGCTTAAGTTTATCAGCAGCATGGTTTTGACGGATGGGTATGTCAAAGAGCAAAAAAAGGAGTTTCAGGTGGGCAAAAGAGCTTCTGAACGTGCCGGGCTTCTATTTACAACATATTGTGGTCATAATCCAGTAAATTTTACGACCCAGGATGTTCATTCTATGGACCTGACCGATCCATTTGACTGTGACTGCCGAAAACAGTGCTGGAGTTAGATGTTGTTGCCCTTTTCAATCTGGTTTTTTTTGTAAACCTGATGAACAATTAACCCTCATGCTTTTGTACAGTTTGTAAGCTGGAGTTAGATGTTCCTGCCCTTTTCAACTCGGCTGTGACTCTCATATTTTCTTTGAAACAAGGCAAATGGCTTGCCATTCGTTTAATTTAGAGTGAAATATTGTAACAAATCCCAACCAAGGGAAATAACATCACTCTCGCCAGCTGCTTGAGCTCACTGTGCATTACAGAAGCCAAGTGATTAGCCCCCACCAGCACCCACAAACTTATTTCGAACTAGCACATCAAATGGGCTGTAAATTTTCATAGGAAAGGCTGCATGACCATGACAGATTTGGATTCTGACATTTGGGACCCGCGAGGAAATAGCCTATCCAAGGTGGTGTCGACTCACTAGCCAGTCAACAAACGATTCTGCCTACCAGCCGTTGGATTGACATCCAACATCTGTCGTGTATCTTCTATATCTTGTCTTCTTCTTCCTCCAGCCGCCCAAACCAAACCACCCCGTCGGCTCCGCCTGCTCCCGCCTCCCATGGCTGGCTGCACCTTCGCCGCCCTACTGTACGTACCCTCCAACATTGGCCAGTCCCTCCCTCTATTCCCCCACACGTCCTGTTATTCTCCGGTGACGTCAGCCCCAACACGCACCCGCACCCGAACCAGTCAACCCTCGTACTCCTCTCCGCCTGCGACTGGACCGGTGCATCTTCAACGACTCCTGTTCGTTCCGTCTGAGGCCTCGCCGTCATCCTCCGCCTTGCGGCCTTGGTTCGCTCGCCGTGCGCGGTGCGCCGCCCTCTTGCGTTGTCAATGTCGTCAACAACCGAGAGGAACAAGGAGATGACTGTACGTGGAGAGGATGACAGTAGGGACCCACCAGCGTCATGGCAGTACGCAAGCAAGTGCCTCTATAGTACAAGCCCAAAAATATGGTTCCTCCTAATGGTTGGACATCAGGGGCTCACGAAATTGTCAACATAGTCAATAAACGAGAGAATTACACTACGAGCGGCTGACACCAGGGACCCAGCAAGTCGCGCAGTTTTTTTGAGGAACAAGCAGTTGTTATTTATATTAGTTTTAGCGACGGATCAGGGTAACAACGGGGCTGTGGCCCGTCTAGCCAGGGTTTTTATTTATGTTTACCACATCATGAGCCCAGTTGTGTTTTTTTCTTGCTGAAAAGGACTAGCCCAGTTCTATTTTTTAAAAGAAATACCCAAACGAGGCCTACTTGCTTTATCAGCCCTGCTGGGCTGCAAATCTTTCAAGACGAGGAGAGTTTCACTCGGTTTGCCCAGAAATGGGCTGTACATTTTTAAAACACATCAAACCGGGAAATAGTTTCAATTTTTTTTCATTACAAGTTCTTAAATTCCATTGATTTTTATGCGTGGACAATTATTTGGATTTTATATTTATATAAATTATTTTTCAAAATAGTTTGAATGTGAATCGATATTTCTGGATTAAAAACAGTTGACCGCACCGAAATATGCAAAATTTCGTATACTTTTTAACCGTGGCCACAATATGGGGTGTAATGCTAACAAAAAGAAGATGGGCTCCAAAAAAATTCTTAAAAATTAGCAAATGGGCTGTACATTATTATAAATAATGGCAGATGGGTTGTATGCTGTTTTCCACAGATTCGAGGCTGACTTGTGCGCCTACTACAGGTTGACGCGTATGCTTTCATAAAAAAAGGTTGACGCACACGCAACGCCCTGTCAACTTAGTCAACACACGAGAGCAGTGACTGTTGGATGTCCATCCAACGGCTGTCATGCTTCTTCAATCTCTGCTCTTCATGCTCCAGCCGCTCAAACAAGCGCCGGCGGGACTGCCTGCTCCCTCCTCCCGCGACCGGCTATGCTGCCACGCAGGCATCACGGCCCCACCGTACTCCCATCGCTGGCCTAGCCATCCCTCTACTCACCCACACATGTTGTTATTCTCCAGCGACGGCAGACGAACCAGTAAACCCTCGTACTCCTCCGCATGGGAAACAACTGCCGAGTATTCCCTGGCTCCGTGTCGTTCCCTTCCTAGGCCTCGCCGTCGTCCACCGCCCTGGTGCTCTCGGCTCGGCCTGGTCAATGTGGTCAATGAACGACATCCATCGGAAGTGGACTGTACGTGGAGAGGCTGATAGCTGGGTCCACGGCCGCACGCAAGGAAATGCCTCCTTATTATGCGCAAAATAATGATTCCTCCACCTGACAGCTAGGACCCACAGGAAGGGCCTCTGTATTTCGCGAAAAAAAAACGTTCCCCCCGCAGATAGGTCGGACCCACCAGCTATATCTTCGCACGCAAGGAAGTGCCTCCTTATTACACCCAAAAAATGAATACCCCCTGCTAGCTGGGACCCACCATATTGTTGGGCTGACTTGTGGGCCTACTAAGTTGACGGGGATGGAGGGCTTTGTCAACTTAGTCAATACTCCAGTGACCGTATGATGTCCATCCAACGGCCATAGTGCTTCTTCAACCTCTGGTCTTCTTGCTCCAGCCGCCCAAAGCAGCGTCGGTCGTGCCGCCTGCTCCTGCCTCCCGTGGCCGGCTGTGCTACCGCGGAGGCCTCACCGCCCCCATACTACTCCCACCACTGGCCAGGCCATCCCTCCACTCACCCACACCCCCTGTTATTCTGCGGCGACGGCAGCCTCACACCGCAGCCGAACCAGTGAACGCTCGTACTCCTCTCCGCGTGGGCATCCATTGCCGCGTCTTGCCCGGCTCCGCGTTGTCCCCTTCCTAGGCCTCGCTGTCGTCCACCGCTGTGGTGCTCTCGGCGCGGCGTGGTCAATGTAGTCAACAACCGACTTCCATCAGAAGGGTACTGTACATGGAGAGGCTGACAGCTGGGTCCACGGCAGCCGCAAGGAAGTGCCTCCTTATTACGCGGAAAATAATTATTCCTCCACCTGACAGCGGGGACCCACCGGACGGGCCACCAGTATTTTGCGAAAAAAATCATTTCCCCCTGACTGCTGGGACCCACCAGACGGGCCACCGTATTTCGCGAAAAAAACATTCCCCCCACTGTCAGCTCGGTCCCACCGGAAGTGCCTCCTTATTACGCACAAAAAAATGAATACTCCCCCAGCTAGCAGGGACCCACCTTGGTGGGAGGCTGACTTGTGGGCCTACTAAGTTGACGGGGACGAAGGGCTTTGTCAACTTAGTCAATATGAACGATTCTAGCTCTAGTGACCGTACGATGTCCATCCAACGGCAATAGTGCTTCTTCAACCTCTGGTCTTCTTGCTCCAGCCGCCCAAAGCAGCGCCGGTCGTGCCGCATGCTCCTGCCTCCCGTGGCCGGCTGTGCTGCCGCAGAGGCCTCACCGCCCCTACTATTCCCACCGCTGGCCAGGCCCTACGGCGACGGCAGCCTCACACCGCAGCCAAACCAGTGAACCCTCGTACTCCTCTCCGCGCGGGCTCCCACTGCCGCGTCTTCCCCGGCTCCGCGTCGTCCCCTTCCTAGGCCTCACCGTCGTCCACCGCCATGGTGCTCTCCACGCGGCGTGGTCAACGTGGTCAAGGAACGACTTCCATCGGAAGAGTACTGTACATGGAGAGGCTGACAGCTGGGTCCACGGCCACAGCCTAGTTTTTTTTGTGATTTGCCAAGTAAGTCGCTTTGTCAGGCCTGTTGGGCTGCAAATCTTTCAAGACGAGGAGAGCTTTCATTCGGCTGGCCGAGAAAATGGCCCATCAGTAATGAGAAATGGGCTGTACATTTTTAAAACACATCAAACCGGCAATTAGTTTCAAATATCTTTTTTTTTCATTTCAAGATTTTAAATTACATTAATTTTTATGCGTGGAGAATTTGTTGGATTTTATATTGATATACATTTATTTTTAAAATCAGTTTGAATGTGAGTCAAAATTTCGGGATTAAAAACAGTTCGGACCGCACCGAAATATGCAAAATTTCGTATAATTTTTTAACCGTGGCCACAATATGGGCTGTAATGCTAACAAAAAGAATATGGGCTCCAAAAAAAACTTAAGAATTAGCAAATGGGCTCTAAATTATTAGAAATAATGGCAGATGGGCTGTATGCTGTTTTCCACAGATTTGAGGCTTTCCTAAAAAAAGGTTGACGCACAGGCACTGACTGTTGGATGTCCATCCAACGGCCGTCGTGCTTCTTCAATCTCTGCTCTTCCTGCTCCAGCCGCTCAAACAAGCGCCGGCGGGACTACCTGCTCCCTCCTCCCCGCAGCCGGCTGTGCTGCCGCACAGGCCTCACCGCCCCACCGTACTCCCATCGCTGGCCCAGCCATCCCTCTACTCACCCACACCTGCTATTATTCTCCGGCGACGGCAGACGAACCAGTAAACCCTCGTACAGTCGTACTCCCCTCCGCGTAGGAAACAACTGCCGAGTCTTCCCTGCCTCCGTGTCGTCCCCTTCCTAGGCCTCGCCGTCGTCCACCGCCGTGGTGCTCTCGGCGCGGCGTGGTCAATGTGGTCAACGACCGACTTCCATCGGAAGAGTACTGTGCGTGGAGACGCTGACAGCTGGGTCCACGGCCGTAGCAAGGAAGTGCCTCCTTATTACGTGCAAAATAATTATTCCTCCACCTCACAGCGGGGACCCACCAGACGGGCCACCGTATTTCGCGAAAAATAGTTTCCCCCTGACTGCTGGGACCCACCAGCTACACCTTCGCACGCAAGGAAGTGCGTCCGGGCAAAAAAACGATTTGCCCCCCTGACTGCTGGGACCCACCAGCTACATCTTCGCACGCAAGGAAGTGCCTGACAGTCGGGACCCACCTGGTCGAAGCGTACGTAGCGTTGTCATTCTGGTCGCGAACGTGTACGTACATATATACTGGTGGATGTAGAGGCGCGCACGTGTCGTAGTAGAGGCGCGCACGTAGCATGTACACGTACGTACAGCGGCCAGGGTGCAAGAAAGAAAATACGGCCACGTATGTGTACATACGGGCGGGGTCTTGAACGCCTACTCGCGCATACGTACGGCGAGGGCTCGTTGACATGGCTGGGTCGAAACGGAGAAACAACATCGTCGTCGTGTTCATGGGGAGGCAACGGAATGCGTCGTGTTCATGGGGAGGCAACGGAATGCGTCGTGTTCATCGGGAGGCAATGGAACGTGTGGGAGCCAACCGGCTGGGTCGGAACGGAATGCGTGGTTGTGTTCATCGGGAGGGCTTGGACGGAACATGCGATGGAAACGAGGCCTGGCGTACCGCAGAACGAAGGAAACGGCCTTGTGTTCGACCGGCCACGTTCGAAACGGGATCCTGTTCATCGGGAGGGGTCTGGCGTACCGCAAAACGGACGAAACGGACCTCCTACGGTCGAAACAGGGGTCCTGTTGATCGGGAGGGGTGTGGCGTACCGCAAAACGGACGAAACAGACCTCCTACGGTCGAAACGGGGGTCCTGTTGATCGGGAGGGGTGTGGCGTACCGCAAAACGGATGAAACGGACCTCCTACGGTCGAAACGGGGGTCCTGTTGATCGGGAGGGGTGTGGCGTACCGCAAAACAGGACTCCACGGGATACTGTTCATCTCCACCGTCGACCTCCTCCAGCCTCCACGGGCTACCGTCGACCTCCTCCAGCCTCCACGGGCTCCTGTTCATCCAGCCTCCACCGCGCGCTACTCCACCGGCTACTGTTCAACCACCCCTCCACGGGCACCCCTCCA